>NC_091978.1:338669508-338969508 GCF_044704955.1 Pristiophorus japonicus | reverse complement strand
TCGGCCCGCATCCAGAGATGGGCGCTCACGTTGTCCGCATACAACTACGCCATCCGCCACAGGCCAGGCACAGAAAATTGTGCTGATGCTCTCAGTAGGCTGCCATTGCCCAGCACGGGGGTGGAAATGGTACAGCCCGCAGATCTAGTCTTGATTATGGAAGCATTTGCGAGTGAGAAATCTCCCGTCACTGCCCAGCAGATCAAAACCTGGACAAGCCAGGACCCCTTATTATCACTTGTCAAAAACTGTGTGCTTTATGGGAGCTGGTCCAGTGTCCCAGTGGAAATGCAGGAAGAGATAAAGCCATTCCAGCTGAGCAATGGTGAATTGTCTATACAGGCAGACTGCCTTCTATGGGGTAATTGAGTAATGGTCCCCAAGAAGGGCAGAGACAACTTCATCAGTGGCCTCCACAGTACCCACCCAGGCATCGTAATGATGAAAGCGATAGCCAGATCCCACATGTGGTGGCCCGGTATCGATGCGGACTTAGAGTCTTGCATTCACAGATGTAATACATGCTCTCACTTAAGCAATGTACCTAGGGAGGCGCCGTTAAGTTTATGGTCTTGGCCCTCCAAACTGTGGTCTTGGGTACATGTCGACGATGCAGGCCCGTTCTTGGGTAAAATGTTCCTTATGGTTGTAGACGCGTACTCCAAGTGAATTGAAGGTGAGATAATGTCGGCTAGCACGTCCGCTGCCACCACTGAAAGCCTGCGGACCATGTTTGCCACACACGGCTTACCCGATGTCCTGGTGAGTGACAACGGGCCATGTTTTACCAGTGCTGAGTTCAAAGAATGCATGACCCGTAACGGGATCAAACAGGTCACATTTGCCCCGTTTAAACCAGCGTCCAATGGTCAGGCAGAGATAGCAGTGCAAACCATCAAGCAAGGCTTGAAGAGGGTAACTGAAGGCTCACTGCAGACTCGCCTATCCCGAGTCCTGCTTAGCTACCGCACGAGACCCCACTCACTCACTGGGATCCCACCTGCTGAACTGCTCATGAAAAGAGCACTTAAGACAAGGCTCTCCTTAGTTCACCCTGATCTACATGAACAGGTAGAGAGCAGGCAGCTTCAACAAAGTGCATACCATGATAGCGCAAATGTGTCACACGAGATTGAAGTCAATGATCCTGTAATTGTATTAAGTTATGGACAAGGTCCCAAGTGGTTTCCTGGCACTGTCATGGTCAAAGAGGGGAGCAGGGTGTTCGGGTCAAACTTTCAAATCGACTTATTCACCGGAAACACTTGGACCAAATCAAACTCCGATTCACATATTACCCTGAGCAACCCACCATGGACCCTACCTTTTTTGATCCCCCAACAACACACACCAGTGGCAACTGACATCACGGTTGACCACAAAGCAGAACCCATCATCCACAGCAGCCCCGCAGGACCCAACACACCAGGCAGCTCAGCAAGGCCAGCTGCACAGCAGCCCAGCGAGGGCCCAACAAATGATTTAACAACACCAGCTTTCACACCGAGACGATCAACCAGGGTAAGTAGGGCCACAGATCGACTCACATTGTAAATAGTTGCACTATTGACTTTGGCGTGGGGGAATGTGTTATATATGTGGACTTGTATTTACTCTGTACAGCCATTTTCCAGAGTCCCAAGGGATCACATAATCCCTTGGGAGCACAGCTATTTAAGGAGACTTCACAGGTTGGAGAGGCACTCTGAAGACATGCAATAAAAGACTAATGTCACACTTTACTTTGAGCTCCCAGTGTTCAGTCTGACTCTTTCTCCATACACAACACCCCGGAATCGAGGAAGACTTGCTTCCACTCCTGAAGTGAGTTCTTTGGTGGCTGAACAGTCCAATACGAGAGTCACAGACTCTGTCACAGGTGGGACAGATAGTCGTTGAGGGAAGGGGTGGGTGGGACTGGTTTGCCGCATGCTCTTTCCGCTGCCTGCACTTGATTTCTGCATGCTCTCGGCGTTGAGACTCGAGCTGCTCAGCGCCCTCTCGGATGTATTTCCTCCACTTTGGGTGGTCTTGGACCAGGGATTCCCAGGTGTCAGTGGAGATCTCTCACTTTATCAGGGAGACTTTGAGGGTGTCCTTGTAACGTTTCCGCTGCCCACCTTTGGCTCGTTTGCCATGAAGGAGCTCTGAGTAGAGCCCTTGCTTTGGGAGTCCTGTGTCTGGCATGCGAACTATGTCTGGCCTGCCCAGCGGAGCTGATCGAGTGTGGTCAGTGCTTCAATGCTGGGGATATTAGCCTGGACAAGGACGCTGATGTTGGTGCATCTGTCCTCCCAGGGAATTTGTAGGATCTTGCGGAGACATCATTGGTGATATTTTTCCGGCGACTTGAGGTGTCTACTGTACATGGTCCATGTCTCTGAGCCATACAGGAGGGCACGTGCCACACTTTGTGGAACTCTACTGTCACTGCTGTAGGCCATCAGTGGCCTTGAGACAATCTGCGACCCTACCTCCGTAACTGTCGCAGTGAGGTTGTCGATGCATGCGGGGATCTGTCCCAATACATCAAGGAGCTGTTGGCTGATTTGTATGCTGTCCCTGGACATTTCCACCAGGTCCAGTTCCACATTTTCCTGTCTTTAGCAGCCCGACTTTGTCGACTCAACCTCCGGAGAACTGGCCTCCGGAATTCCACCCCAGCACTGCGTTGCTGCACGCCATGGGTCCAGGAGCCACTCCTCAAACCCCGCAAATGGATCGTCGTCCCCAGAGGAGCAGAGTCCCAATGGTGGAGCAGGAGGCCTCGGATGCTGGCTCATCCATGTCCTCCTCTTCCTCCACCTCCTCCTCCTCCAGACGATGGCCTGACATGGAGGGCTCCCTCAAGGGATGCTGCGCCTGTGGCTGGTCATCTGGAAGTAGAAAGCAACAGACAAGTCGTTAGCAGCAGGAGAGGGGGCAGGGCGAGATGAGGAAGGTCTGCCACTACTCCATTAGATGTCTCAATGTAGTGTCTTGAGTGGCGCAATCCATTTACTTACCCTCACTACCCGAAGGGGGCTCAGCTTATCACTGTTCTACCTGTGGCTACGTCCATCAGTGGCAGGGTCTGAGGTGGACCCCCGCCTGTCCGCAGTTGCCCCCGCTGATTATGTGACTTCTTCAACCGCAAGGAGGAAAATGGGAATGGTTACAAGAGAGTCCATCTGCCCTTGTGGCACAGATGGCCACCAAAGCACTTTATGCCATACTGTCTGAATGTTCTTGGGGCCTCTGTTTAATGGCCTTGGATGTTGCATGTGGTTAGTCAGGAGGTAATCGAAGTGTGGAGCCATTTAAGATGAAGTGTGCATGAGATCTTTCAGAAAGCGATAAGAGCAGTTTCAGTGCATTGCGATGAGCGATCTTAATAATGTGGATAGATCATTCATCGCAAATAAGGTGCCGAACTAAGCCTTCATTTGTGTCATGCATTGTGGGAGGCCAACCCACAGAATGTTGAGAGACACCAAAAGCATGAGAACAATCACATAGTGTCTCAGATTTTTCCTTGAAGTAATGGAGGAGTGTATGAATGAAAATGGTATTCTCTCTTACGACTCTGGTGAGGTCATTAACTTCTTTCGGCACTGTGTGCTCATCCTGGCCACTTTGTCCGAGACAGAGGCCTCTTCTGCAATCTCCCTGCAGATTCTTTTGAATATAGCAGGTAGTGGTCTGGATCCTCCCGAAGATGCAGTTCCGCCCACTTCCTCTCGACCACCCCCACCAATGATTCATTGGCCTCCTCGCTGAAGCGCTTGGCACGCTACCTTCCCTCCTCCTCCTCCATCTCTGCTGAAATGGTACCGGTTTAAATGCGCATGCGCACAGGAAGTTGTCGCGCCCTGCATTAGCGTTTGCGACAGAACGTTAACCAGAAGGTGGAAAGGGGTGGGGGGAAACACATGCGCAAAATGGTCGCCTCCATCAATGCCGGAAGTTTCGGCCCAGGCACACACAGTCTGTGGTGCAACGCTGGGCTTAACGCCAATGCTCCTCTGGAGCTTCCTTTCGGCAAAAGTTCCTCGCATTGTCACCAACGTTATACTGGTGCTAACTTTTGCGCCCCGCCACAAATTGTGCCCGGAAACCCAAAAAAATGAAAATCCAGCCCATTAACTACATTCATTTGCATTATTTTATCTTACACTTATTAGCCTACAACTGGCAGCAACACCACACTCATAAATGGACAAAGGATGTGATTGGCATTATTAACTCCAACAGGGTTTACTGATCTAATATCTGGGTTTGGGAAATTCAGCCCAACATTTGTGTTGCTATTAGGAATAATATATTAATGAGGTATGTTAGTTATATCTAACTTAAATTCAGCAAATCAAAAACAGCATTTCCCCTTTACTCAAAAGCCATGTGTCATTGTAAAACAGGAAAATCTTACTCGAATGTCCATTATACAGATAAACTGTCACGGTGCCAGCGTATACTAATGAACCTGATACAAACAGGCTTTAGTTATTTCCAGGTGGGCACAAAAATTGTTACCAGCCGAGCTTACAATTTGAACATACTCTATGCTGATGAAACTGTTGATATGTATTAGTGACCCAAAGGCATCAAAGCCTCTTGTCTTGGAATCATTTGGCTTTACAACATTCCACTTTATTGACGTTTGGCTTTGTTTTGAACTATAAGTGGGCTCATGTTTCCACAGCTGAGGGAGACTGCTGTGATCAGGAAGTCCTACTTTTGTCCTCTTGTGTTTGTTCGTGGGAGGTGCAATCTGATTACAGATTTCCAGGACTGGTCTATAACTGAGTTAATATATGCATCTAAACTTTACTGCAGCAGTTTTAGTAAATAAAAACAGTTGAATGATACTTTTCAGTTAAATTGAGTTTTAAACAGACACAGCAGTAGCATTTTTGAACTGTACATTTATGCAGATAAACGTGACACACGGTCTAATCTACGTAATTTCCTTAATTCAAATGATTGGATAATTAAATTTTTAGCACTAGATTCCTACGTTGTTGCATTATTCATAATTCAAATAATTATGTAATTACATTTTTAGCATTGATTCTCACTTTGTTGCATTATTACAATGTTTAATTCAAATAATTATATAATTCAATTTTTTTTTAGTGGAAAAAACTATTTTGCATTATCATACTGTAATTATGCAAAATCAGAAAGATAGTTTTTAATTTTCACTTTGCAGGCATACCTGATTCAGTAATGGTGCAGTCTTGTCGATATGATGGTTTGCAACTGTTGCAACTATGCATTGTGGGGTGTTATTGCTCCCACCAAGTATAGTTGCAGAATATTGCAGAGTTAACAAAGGCACCCCAGCCATCCAACAATCAGCAAAACAATAGTTATTCTGAGACCATTTTCCGGGACTGAGGAATAATAACTAATTGGCTTTGTTAAAAAAAAGTAAGAATTGTTACTAATATAGCAAGCAGCTAAGTTCAGGGATCTGCACTGCACTTATATATATTGTCACTGTGACACTTAGACAGCAAAACTTGTGGTACTGGTGACGAGATTAACATAGCATATTAGTTTTATTTCATCGTGTGGGAAGGCAGTCCATCTGTCAACTCAAAACTGCAGCCATTATAAAGACATGGATGTAATCACTTAAAATGAAATGTAGGTAACCATGACTTGATACTGAATCAAAACATTTGACACAACAGATCCATTATTAATGCTATTTATATGAGGCTAACAATTTAGGATAGTGTCTGTTGTGAAATTATTGGCATAAATGTGATCATAGTCACTGATAATGTTTCCTCCCTCACATTTTTCTGTTGAATTCGATGACGGATGGCTAGAGCAATCACCAATAAGAAAGGAAGCAAGTGCTCCCTTTTAGCAGGGCACAACCAATAAATCGCAAATTAAACCAAATTTAAATGAAACTTAAGCAAATCAAATCAAAATTTTGTTTCCAGGAGTAATGTTTCCCCCTCAAAACTAAAGTTTCAGATTTTAACAATTTATAACCATGGGTCAACACTAATCACTATCTGCTATTTATCTGTATTAAACAACTTCATCAAATATACATGGCACCAGAATAGTCTAATTCTCTGTGCACATGCTCTGAATATCCATACGCACCTCCAATATTAAAGCAAGCACAAGACAAGACAATTAAGGTCCTCCTTGCATAACCTTCTGCAGAGGCATAAAAATTCTGCCAACCCCTTTGGGGGAGGGGGGGGGGGGGCGGGTGGTGGAAGTGTAGCAGAGAGGCCCGGGACCTTTTTTTATTTGTTTATGGGATGTGGATATTGCTGGCAAGTCCGTTGCTCATCCGTTATTGCCCTTCTGAAGGTAGTGGTGAGCCGCCTTACATAAGAACATAAGGAATAGGAGTAGAAGTAGGCCATACGGCTCTTTGAGCCTGCTCCACCTTTTAATACGATCATGGCTGATCCGATCATAGACTCAGGTCCACTTCCCTGCCCGTTCCCCAAAGCCCCTTATTCCTTTATCGGTTAAGAATCAGTGAGGTGAAGGTACTCCCACAATGCTGTTAGGGAGGGGTTTTTGGGATTTTGAACCAGCAACGATGAAGGAACAGCAACATATTTCCATGTCAGGATGGTATGTGACTTGGAGGGGAAATTGCAGGTGATGGTGTTCCCGTGCGCCGGCCTTCTAAGTGGCAGAGGTCGCTGGTTTGGAAGATGCTGTTGAAGAAGCCTTGGTGAGTTGCTGCTGTGCACCTTGTAGATGGTACACACTGCAGACACGGTGCACCAGTGGTGAAGGGAGTGAATGTTTAAGGTGGTGGATGAGATGTTAATCAAGCAGGCTGCTTTGTGCTGGATGGTATTGAGCTTCTTGAGTGTTGTTGGAGCTGTACTCATCCAGGCAACTGGAGAGTATTCCATCAAATTCCTGACTTGTGCCTTGTAGATGGTGGAAAAGCTTTGGGGAGTCAGGAGGTGAGACACTCGCCACAGAATACCCAGCCGCTGACCTGCTCTTGTAGTCACAGTATTTATGTGGCTTGTCCAGTTAAGTTTCAGGTCAATAATGACCCCCAGGATGTTGATGGTGTGGGATTTAGTGATGGTAGGCCAGTTGAATGTCAAGGGGAGGTGGCTAGATTCTCTCTTGTTGGAGATGGTCATTGCCTGGTACTTGTGTGACGTGAATTTTACTTGCCGTTGATCAACCCAAGCCAGAATGTTGTCCAGATCTTGCTGCATGTGAACATGGATTGCTTCATTTTCTGAAGATCCACCGATTACTTTGCTGTGCTGCTAATCCCACCCCAATTCCCAGGGACAAAATCAGTAGCACAGTAAAGTGGTGAGTGGAAGTCATAAGAATATTTCGGGTAAGCTCCCTGCCATTTTGAAAAGGGTTATCTGAGGCCCAAATTAGGCTCAATGAAATTAGACAGCGATTCTTTGAATTTCCCTTCAGGAAACAGCCTTCTTCAATTGAATTGGTTTGATTGTTTCTTATGAGGTTATAGCGACAGCCTGAAACTTAACCATCATAGAACTGCTATCTCTCTTCAAATGTCTTTGAGTATACAGTGTGTGTCTGAAGTTCCAACCCAGACACTAAATAGCTGATGCATTCTTTCTTCTCATGCAGGCTTGTCAACTGTTCTGGGGTCGTTTCTCTCTGGAGGTCTGTCTGTTTCTCACTGATCAAAGAGACCTGGCCTGATGGCTCCACAGAGTTCAAATAGTCAGAGCCTTCATCATCTTGTCCTGTTCCTGCAATCTTTGGAGTGCTAGTGAATTCATGGGATATAGTGAAGATGCATATGTTGAAATTGTGAATAATTAACTTTGGAATCTAAGCAGCTATAAGTTGATCAAAATGTGAAAAAAGCAGGGAAACTACAAGATTCCATTACCTCAATGTATGCCTGCTACAGACAAGTGCCTGCTTTATACAGCTGACCATTTTGCATCATAGTGGGAAATATACACTCTTACCATAAAGCCTCCCATCCACAGGAACAGTCGTAGGCCATTCAGCCCCTCGAGCCTGTTCCGCCATTCAATGAGATCATGGCTGATCTGTATCTTAACACCATCCACCTGCCTTAGCTCTATATCCTTTTATACCCTTGTCTAGCAAAAATCTATCAATCTCAGATTTAAAAATTTTTATTACGATAACTTCTACTGCTTTTTGTGGGAGAGAGTTCCACACGTCTACAACTTCTCTTCTGAATGACCTGGTTCTGACTTTAAGGTAGTGTCCCCTTGTCTAGGCTCTCCACCAGTGGCAAAAATGTTTCTTTCTATCTACCCAATCAATTCCTTTAAAAATTCTACAATCCTCAATCAAATCAATCCTTAACCTTCTATATTCCAAGGAATATAAGCCTAGATATGCAATTTCTCCTCATAATCTATCTCTTGGAGCCCTGGTAACATTCTGGTGAATTTAGTGCACTTATTCCAAAGCCAATATATCCTTTCTAAGAAGACCTGTTCTGATGTGTTTTGATCAGGGGTCATCGACCTGAAACGTTAACTCTGTTTCTCTCCACAATGCTGCCTGACCCGCTGTGATTTCCAGCATATTATGTTTTTAGATCCTTTCTAAGGTCCAGTGCCCATACTCCATTAAATACAATACATATCAATAACTTGCATTTATATAGCACCTTTAATGTAATAAATTGTCCCAAGGCTTGACAGCAGCATTATCAAAAAAAATTTGACATAAGACACATATCGAGATATTAGGACAAGTGACCAAAGGCTTGGTCAAAGAGATAGCTTTTAACGAATATCTTGAAGGAGGAGAGAGAGATAGAGAGCCAGAGAGGTTTATGGAGGGAATTCTAGAGCTTAGGGTCTAGGTAGCTGAAGGCATGGCTGCCAATTGTGCAGTGGTGAAAATTGGGGATGCGCAAGAGGCTGAATTGGAGGAGTGCAGAGATCGCGGAGGATTGTGGGGCTGGAGGAATTTACAGAGATAGGGAGGGGTGATGCCATGCAGGGATACCCAATATTTAATTGAAGAAAATTTCTGTTCATTGAATACTATCTATCAGAAAAGCTCTGTGACAAATCAGAGGCAGTGGAGGGGTCGAGTGAAATGGTGGTGAGGTAGAACTGGGTGTTGTAGCCGTACATGTGAAACCTGACGCTGTGTTTTCTGATGATGTCACCGAGGGGACACATGTAGATGAGGAATTGAAGGGACAGACTCAGAAAGATTTCGAACCAACACACAACCATGACTTGTTCATCAAATGTCTGATCTTTGCTAATGATAGACTGCTTGATAATCCTACATGGGTAATGTTGCTATATGTTTACTGCCAACGGCGGAATGTTACCACGGTCAGTTAAAGCATCATTTATGTTAATTAATATTATACCACATCCTTCAATTTTTTAACAACACTGATGATATTTATTTACAAATAGCAGCATGTGACATGACTTTTGCTTATCTCATGTCATGGATCATCACTCCACAGGATCACAATTTAAGTCCGGTGTTGAATGAGCTACATTAAGCTTTCACTGTAATGTCCCCAGTTAATGTGTATCAATCTATTGACAAACATTCACTATAAGCCCACTGACTCCCACAGCTACCTGGACTACACAACCTCTCACCCCGCATCCTGTAAGGACTCCATTCTATTCTCCCAGTTTCTCCGTCTACGTCGCATCTGCTCGGACAACGCCATCTTCCACACTAGTGCCTCTGATATGTCTCCCTTTATCTTCAACCGAGGATTCCCCTCCACCATGGTTAACATGGCTCTCGCCCCTGTCCGTTCCATTTCCCGCACTTCTGCTCTCACCTCTTCCCCTCCCTCCCAGAACCTCAACAGGGTACCCTCTTGTCCTCACCTTTCACCCTACCAGCCTCCACATTCAATAGATCATCCTCCACTATTTCCGCTGCCTCCAGCGTGATCTCAGTACCAATCACATCTTCCCCTCCCCTCCCCTCTCAGCATTCTGAAGGGACCGCTCCCTCCATGACAGCTTGGTCCACTCCAAAATCACCCCCAGCACCCTCTTCCCTTCCCAAGGCATCTTCCCGTGCAAGGGCAGGAGACACAATACCTGCCCTTTTACCTCCTCCCTTCCCACTGTCCAGGGCTCCATATACTCCTTCAAGGTGAAACAGCGATTTACTTGTACTTACTTCAATTTAGTATTCGCTGCTCACGATCTGGTCTCCTCTACATTGGGACGACCAAATGCAGATCGGGTGACCACTTTGCAGAACACCTCCGTTTAGTCCGTAAGCATGACCCCGAGCTTCCAGTCACCTGTCACTTTAATTCTCCGTTCCACTCCCATTCTGACCTCTCCATCCTCAGCCTCCTACACTGTTCCAATGAAGCTAAATGCAAGCTCGAGGAACAGCACCATATCTTTCACTTAGGCACTTTACAGCCTTCTGAACTCAACATCGAGTTCAACAATTTCAGACCAAACCTCTGCCCATATTATTTTTCCCTTTTTTTTACAAAGGCCCCTTTTTTCTCTCTTTCCCATGGCAGCTGGGGATGATTCCACCATTCCCACACCATCTAGATTCATCTTTATTTCCGAACTTGTGCCATTAACATCTCATTTTTTACCATCATCCCTTTTGTCTCTTAAATCACTCCTGCCTTCCACCCTATCATAGACATTCCCTTTTGTTCTTTCCTCCCCTCCCCCTTTCAGCGTCTCTGAACTTCCTTTAGAATCTGTTACGTCTCAAGCTTTTCCAGTCCTGACAAAAGTTCACAAACCCAAAACATTAACTCTGTTTCTCTACACAGATCCTGCCTGACTTGCTGAGATTTCCAGCATTTTCTGTTTTTACTTCAGATTCCAGCATCCACAGTGTTTTGCTTTTGTGTTGAATTGTGTATCAATCAATTGGTATCAATCAAACCTTCACCGTGTCCAGGCCAGGTCCAAGGCCATTCCAACCTCTGTCGTCAAGCTACAATATACAGATGACGCCTGCCTCTGTGCACACACAGAGGCTGAACTCCAGGACATAGTCAACGTATTTACCAAGGCATATGAAAGCATGCAACTTACACTAAACATCAGTAAGACAAAGGTCCTCCACCAGCCTGTTCTCGCCGCACAGCACTGCCCCCCAGACATCGCGGCCTTGGACAACGTGGACCACTTCCCTCATCTCGGGAGTCTCCTATCAACAAGAGCAGGCATTGACGATGAGATCCAACACTGCCTCCAGTGCACCAGTGCAGCCTTCGGCCGCATGAGGAAAAGAGTGTTTGAAGACCAGGCCCTCAAAACTGTCACCAAGCTCATGGTCTACAGAGCCATAGTAATACCTGCCTTAAAGGTGCAGCAGTTATAATGGGTGACTTTAATATGCACATAGATTGGGCTAGCCAAACTGGAAGCAATACGGTGGAGGAGGATTTCCTGGAGTGCATAAGGGATGGTTTTCTAGACCAATATGTCGAGGAACCAACTAGGGGGGAGGCCATCTTAGACTGGGTGTTGTGTAATGAGAGAGGACTAATTAGCAATCTCATTGTGCGAGGCCCCTTGGGGAAGAGTGACCATAATATGGTGGAATTCTGCATTAGGATGGAGAATGATACAGTTAATTCAGAGACCATGGTCCAGAACTTAAAGAAGGGTAACTTTGAAGGTATGAGGCGTGAATTGGCTAGGATAGATTGGTGAATGATACTTAAGGGGTTGACTGTGGATGGGCAATGGCAGACATTTAGAGACCGCATGGATGAATTACAACAATTGTACATTCCTGTCTGGCGTAAAAATAAAAAAGGGAAGGTGGCTCAACCGTGGCTATCTAGGGAAATCAGGGATAGTATTAAAGCCAAGGAAGTGGCATACAAATTGGCCAGAAATAGCAGCGAACCTGGGGACTGGGAGAAATTTAGAACTCAGCAGAGGAGGACAAAGGGTTTGATTAGGGCAGGGAAAATGGAGTACGAGAAGAAGCTTGCAGGGAACATTAAGGCGGATTGCAAAAGTTTCTATAGGTATGTAAAGAGAAAAAGGTTAGTAAAGACAAACGTAGGTCCCCTGCAGTCAGAATCAGGGGAAGTCATAACGGGGAACAAAGAAATGGCAGACCAATTGAACAAATACTTTGGTTCAGTATTCACTAAGGAGGACACAAACAACCTTCCGGATATAAAAGGGGTCAGAGGGTCTAGTAGGGAGGAGGAACTGAGGGAAATCTTTATTAGTCGGGAAATTGTGTTGGGGAAATTGATGGGATTGAAGGCCGATAAATCCCCAGGGCCTGATGGACTGCATCCCAGAGTACTTAAGGAGGTGGCCTTGGAAATAGCGGATGCATTGACAGTCATTTTCCAACATTCCATTGACTCTGGATCAGTTCCTATTGAGTGGAGGGTAGCCAATGTAACCCCACTTTTTAAAAAAGGAGGGAGAGAGAAAACAGGGAATTATAGACCGGTCAGCCTGACCTCAGTAGTGGGTAAAGTGATGGAATCAATTATTAAGGATGTCATAACAGCGCATTTGGAAAGAGGTGACATGATAGGTCCAAGTCAGCATGGATTTGTGAAGGGGAAATCATGTTTGACAAATCTTCTGGAATTTTTTGAGGATGTTTCCAGTAAAGTGGACAAAGGAGAACCAGTTGATGTGGTATATTTGGACTTTCAGAAGGCTTTCGACAAGGTCCCACACAAGAGATTAATGTGCAAAGTTAATGCACATGGGATTGGGGGTAGTGTGCTGACGTGGATTGAG
This sequence comes from Pristiophorus japonicus, assembly GCF_044704955.1. Classification (NCBI taxonomy): domain Eukaryota; kingdom Metazoa; phylum Chordata; class Chondrichthyes; family Pristiophoridae; genus Pristiophorus; species Pristiophorus japonicus. Next base: position 338,956,780 of record NC_091978.1, on the reverse strand, counting down.
AACTGGTTGTCAGACAGGAAGCAAAGAGTAGGAGTAAATGGATACTTTTCAGAATGGCAGGCAGTGACTAGTGGGGTACCGCAAGGTTCTGTGCTGGGGCCCCAGCTGTTTACATTGTACATTAATGATTTAGACGAGGGGATTAAATGTAGTATCTCCAAATTTGCGGATGACACTAAGTTGGGTGGCAGTGTGAGCTGCGAGGAGGATGCTATGAGGCTGCAGAGTGACTTGGATAGGTTAGGTGAGTGGGCAAATGCATGGCAGATGAAGTATAATGTGGATAAATGTGAGGTTATCCACTTTGGTGGTAAAAACAGAGAGACAGACTATTATCTGAATGGTGACAGATTAGGAAAAGGGAAGGCGCAACGAGACCTGGGTGTCATGGTACATCAGTCATTGAAGGTTGGCATGCAGGTACAGCAGGCGGTTAAGAAAGCAAATGGCATGTTGGCCTTCATAGCGAGGGGATTTGAGTACAGGGGCAGGGAGGTGTTGCTACAGTTGTACAGGGCCTTGGTGAGGCCACACCTGGAGTATTGTGTACAATTTTGGTCTCCTAACTTGAGGAAGGACATTCTTGCTATTGAGGAAGTGCAGCGAAGATTCACCAGACTGATTCCCGGGATGGTGGGACTGACCTATCAAGAAAGACTGGATCAACTGGGCTTGTATTCACTGGAGTTCAGAAGAATGAGAGGGGACCTCATAGAAACGTTTAAAATCCTGACGGGTTTAGACAGGTTAGATGCAAGAAGAATGTTCCCAATGTTGGGGAAGTCCAGAACCAGGGGTCACAGTCTAAGGATAAGGGGTAAGCCATTTAGGACCGAGATGAGGAGAGACTTCTTCACCCAGAGAGTGGTGAACCTGTGGAATTCTCTGCCACAGAAAGTGGTTGGGGCCAATTCACTAAATATATTCAAAAGGGAGTTAGATGAAGTCCTTACTACTCGGGGGATCAAGGGGTATGGCGAGAAAGCAGGAAGGGGGTACTGAAGTTTCATGTTCAGCCATGAACTCATTGAATGGCGGTGCAGGCTAGAAGGGCTGAATGGACTGCTCCTGCACCTATTTTCTATGTTTCTATGTTTCTATGTTTCCTGTATGGCTCAGAGACGTGGACCATGTACAGTAGACACCTCAAGTCGCTGGAGAAATACCACCAACGATGTCTCCGCAAGATACGACAAATCCCCTGTGAGGACAGACGCACCAACATTAGTATCCTTGTCCAGGCCAACATTCCCAGCATTGAAGCACTGACCACACTTGATCAGCTCCGCTGGGCAGGCCACATAGTTCGCATGCCAGACACGAGACCCCCAAAGCAAGTGCTCTACTTGGAATTTGTCCACGGCAAACAAGACAAAGGTGGGCAGAGGAAACATTACAAGGACACCCTCAAAGCCTCCTTGATAAAATGTGACATCCCCACTGACACCTGGGAGTCCCTGGCCATAGTCCGCCCTAAGTGGAGGAAGTGCATCCGGGAGGGCGCTGAGCTCCTCAAGTCTCGTCGCTGAGAGCATGCAGAAATCAAGCGCAGTCAGTGGAAGGAGCGTGCGGCAAACCAGGCTCCCTGCCCACCCTTTCCTTCAACCACTCTCTGTCCCACCTGTGACAGAGACTGTGATTCCCGTATTGGACTGTACAGCCACCTAAGAACTCATGCTAAAAGTGGAAGTAAGTCTTCCTCAATTCTGAGGGACTGCTTATGATGATGATGATTAATAGCATTTATTCTTCAGCTTGTCTGTCCTATTCCCTGCTGATTTTAACATTATTTAACTGTTGGCTATGCATCATTGTCTTTTCCCCTTGGTCTTAATTTCAATTCACATTTCACTATCGACCAACCAGTCATTAACAAAGAACAAACCTTTCAATAACAAGTAATGGTTGTGTATTAGTTGAAGATTGTTCTTTATTATGCACCACCTTTAACTGCACCATTGTATTTAGGTCATTCAATTTTTTGATCAATTCCACAGCAAGGGGAGTTGATGAGGATGAGGACGAGTATGAGAACAAAAAGGATGAAGACGAAGACCATCACTCAATTTCACACTCCCAGTCATCAACTCCTCAAGGTCGACCTGCAAAGCCATCTGAGTGTCCCCCAGTCATGCTACAGCCACTAGGGTAGCACTGTGTGACATCAGTAGGATAGGCAAAGGCACAAACAAATCTAAGGGTGATTAGTTAATTTCTTGATGTCATATTGGATGGATTGATGTATAAAGTTGGACTGGAAAGTTTGCTTTGTGGTGGTTTTTATTTCAGCATAGTGGCCAAGAGGACACTGTGATAGTCAGTAACAGATGGAAGGCAAGGTGTTGGACAAATGCAGAATGCGGAATTTGGGTTGTGGTCACTGGTACTGCAGGTGGATAATTCCAGCCCGGATATCTCAGCCAGATAGGGGCTGTCTGGGTTGCATCCTTCCTTCTGCATCTTCCTCTTCTGTGTCTTCCTCCATATTTTTTATTTGTTCAGGGGATGTGGGTGTCGCTGACTAGGCCAGTATTTATTGCCCTTCCCTAATTTCCCTTGAGAAAAGTGGTGGTGAGCCACCTTCTTGAACCGCTGCAGTCCGTATGTTGAAGGTACTCTAATAGTGCCAGTAGGGAGGGAGTTCCAGGATTTTGACCCAGCGACGATGAAGGAATGGCAAAATATTTCCAAGTCAGGAGGGTGTGTGATTTGGAGGGGAACTTGGAAGTGATGGTGTTCCTCGAGTGTATATCATGTTTTTTTTTAAACTCGATGTACACAACTTTCCTGTCATTGGCTGTGGAAAGTGGTACTATGTTTGACAGTAACGCAATTCCCACTTAGCAGTAGCCATAATATTGGATAGTCTTGATTGTTCTCGATTTCTGAGTGTCAGATATAGGGAACAACTGCTAAGAGAAGAGAAGAAGCAACCCAAAATAAATGAATCATATCTTCAGTGACACCAAAATCTTAACTTTTGGCACTGCAGAAGTCGCAGAAGCCTGTCAGCTTAGCTGAGGCACACATATGAACATAAAAAATTGATGGGCAGGGAAAGAGTAGCTGGTCCATCCAGCCTGCCCTACACTATGATGGCAGGAGTATCATGACGAATCACATCTTCCCTCCTCCAAGCCACCTCTCAGTCAATTTATGCATGGCAACGTCCCACAAACAGCAATATGATGATGACTAGATCATCTGTTTTAGTTAAAGATTGGCCAGGATATCGGGAGAACTCCCCAGCTCTTCTTCAAATTAGTACCATGGGATCTTTTACAAATACCTGAGAGGGCAGCCAGGACCTCGGTTTAACATCTCATCCAAAAGACAGCACCTCTGAAAGTGCAGTACACTCACAGTACTACACTGGAGTGTCAGCCTAGATGATGTGCTCCAGTCTCTGCTCAATATCCCCTCTGCAAAATATTCTTGGTATCTCCCCAGTTGATCAGTATGGAAGTTTTTTGAAACAAATTTAAATAAGTAAATTTTTAATTCTCCACTATGTCATTTTTAATGTAGGTTTCATGTGATATAGAAAAAAGCAATTTGTCGTTTTCATATCATGCTTACATGCAACCCAACCTACTTGCACTGAGTTATAATCCCTCGGCCTTCAGATTCTAATCCAGCGAGGCCTTTATACCAGGGAAGTAAATATGTGCTGGCATATGATTCTCCTAATTATAATGAATATTTATAAGTTTTCTGTGTCATTTAATACCACATGTGTTGCAATTAGGATGTTATTTTTACTTGATTATTTTTAGCTGGCCAAGTATTTCTAAGACATAGAAAAATAAAAACAAGTATGTTAGAAAGAATAGATTTACATAGCATTTTGCTTTATATCTCTTGTAAAAATAAGCAAGTTATAAAAGTAACTTTCCAAACCAGATCTGAATCTCTAAGACTGGGATTGATAAAAAGAATGACTTGCATTTATATAGAGCCTTTTGTGAACATAGGACGTCCCAAAGCATTTTACAACCAATGAAGTAGTTTTTGAAATAAAAACTGAAACTGCTGGAAATCTCAGTTGTGGTCACTGTTGTAATGTAGGAAACGTATTGCAAATGATTATGCTTACAGTATCACATTTTGGTGACAGACTTGCCTTCCAGTAAACAGGCTATAAATGTAGTTACCAAACCAGATTTGGAGTCTGTTAAACTGAGATACATCTTTATCTTGTTAATTGATATACTAATGCATCTTCTTTACTACAGTGTTGCTGCTCATGGCATCCCTGAGTTTGATGGCAGAGTTTAAAGGAAATGAGGCAAGGCTGCTGACTCCAGAGGTAAAATGCTCTCTCCATCCCATCCCCCTTCCCCGCACTCCAACAACAGATAGAAACCCAACTGCCAGGGGATGAAGCCTCTGCCTTTTTTGGTTGTGGGCACACTGAGGGGGTGATCTTTGACTTCCACCTGAAACGGGAGCAAAGCAGGTGCGGTGGACCAACCGCTCGCCCAGTGTCAACATCTGGAGGCCCGAATTATATTTAGTTTGGCCCTCACTTAAATTCCACCAGCAAGCTACTGGTGCCAAATCGGCACCCTGCAGCAGCTCACCAGTTGTGGGAGGGTGGGAAATCGATAAGCTCCCAGGCTGAGCCGATTAGGCCACTCACTTCCTGGTACAAACGTATGTACCTATGTACCTAAGAATTGCAATTGGGGTCCTACATTTAAGCAGCCTTCCACCTGCTTCAGGCAGGTTTGCTGCTCTGCCATTTATAGGCTTGCCCAAAAATTACATCAAGCAGGCTTTGACAGTCAAGGTATCCATCCGATTTTCATCTACCGGACACTCATTTTCAGGCAAGTGTGGTTTTCTGATCAATGGCCTGCTCAGGCTGTCGAGAAAGTCTAGTGGCCAGCGTTTTATAAATAGAGGCATAGGGCCCGAAATTCAGTACTGCTGGAAAGCTGGTGCTCCCCCTACCTTTTTGTGGCCATTAGCGCCAAAAAAGTTTCATGGCTGGGCCACCCCATATTCAGCTCCAAAAGTGAAAAAATGGGTTCCAGCACAAATGAACCCTTCCAAAGTGAATCTTTCAGTGGTGTAGCTGTCTTAATTTGAGCATTATCACCACTGAGAAATTCAGCATGCAGGTAAGGGTTTCTAATGAACCAGCTGCTCCCTGGCCTTTTTAAAGGCCTAGGTTTGCAGCAAGGCCCTGAGGGGGGAAGGAGTTTGGAAGGAGGTTGGAAGGATGGCTGGTGTAAGAGGTGCAAGGAGAGCCAACAGGCTTACTGATATGGAACTGGAGACACTGATGGACGGTGTGGAAGACAGAAGAAGAATACTGTTTCCTGACATGGGGAGGCCTGGCAGACAGGCAGTACATAATGCATGGAGGGAGATTGCAGGGGCGGTATCAGGCACCTCCAAATATGTGAGGACGCACCCTACCAGGAGGGTGCTGGCCAGTCTGCACCCGGCCCTTCTAGGTCCAGAGGTGTTTCAGGGCATCCTAGAAGGACAGCTGCCGGTCCCAGACACAACCACAGCAGCCTTCCCGGACCCATGATGCAGCCACAGGGATGACAGTGTAGTGTTAGGATAGTCATGCGTAAGAGGTATTATAGTGAGATGCACAGGGGTAAAAAAATGATTACAGTATTATATTGTTCTTTATGTTCTGTTTTTGCAGTGATTTGGATAATTGGATGAATCTATATTTTTGGCATATATATCTGGCCAGGTGTTTCATTTGGGAGTGGGCAATTCTGCGTTAAGGCACTCATTGCTGAAGGGTCATGTGTGGATGGGATTATCTGAAGTGAGCAGCCATGAGACGCAGCTGCACCTCCCATCCAGAGTGGTAATGGGGTTGACGCCTCCTAGCTCTGGGGCGACAGGGATCCTCCTCCTCCTCAGGTGGTACTACTGGCTCGATCTGTCCCTTCATGATGGCCAGGTTGTGCAGCATGCAGCAGACCACGATGATTATGGAGACCCATTGTGGAGAGTACTGCAAGGTGTCACCAGAGCGGTCCAGGCACTGAAACCTCTGCTTAAGGATGCCTATGCATTGCTCGATGATGTACCTGGTGGCACAATGAGCATCATTGTATGCATGCTCTGGCACTGTCCTGGGGTTCTGCAGTGGAGTAAGCAGCCAAGTGGACAGGGGATATCCCTTGTTCCCAAGCAGCCAACCGCAATCCTGATTCAGGCCAGTGAAGACAGCGGGCACACTGGTCTAGCGCAGAATGAATGAATCATGGCTGCTGCCTGGGTACATCGCATCAACTGCCAGGATCCAACGCTGGTGGTCACACATGAGCTGTACATTCAGTGAGTGGAAGCCTTTGTGATTGACAAAGATCTCCAGGTAATGATGTGATGCCCTCAGCCCAACGTGTGTACAATCAATGACAGCCTGCACCCTCGGGAAGCCTGCCATTCAGGCAAATCCGGCCTGCCACTCCACCTGTTTGTCATCGGGAAATAGATGTACTGGACCTTTCTCCTGTACAGTGCATCTGTGACCTGCCGGATGTACCAATGTGCCGAGAATTGGGAGATGTTGCCTATGTCTGCAGTGGCAGACTGGAAAGACCCTGTGGCGTAAAAATTCAAGGTGATGGTGACCTTGGTCTCCATGGTGAGGGCGATCCTGAGTCGTGTTTGAAGCTGCAGATCTTCTCGCAGGACAATGCAGAGCTCCCCGAGTACTTCCGTCCGAAATTCTAGTCTTTGCAGGTATTGCTCAGCAATGAAACTGAAGGAAGGAGAACTGAGTTCTGTAGACCCTTTGAGGGTATGGCCTCCTTCCCCCATGTCTGTGTTGGCTACCTCCCCTGGCAGCTGCCTGCTGTCCATCTCCCTGGTCCTCCTCATTCTCAGGCTCCTGTGAAGGCTCTTGCTGGAAAGGCACCTCTCCCAGTATTTGGAGGGGTGGGGGCAGCATCCCTCACCTTCCTCCTGATGCCATCTCCCTCCTGGTCAACCTCTCTAACTGCAGGTCTGCGCACATCTGCACACCCTTCTCTCTGTTGTGCAACCATGGCTGCTGCCTCCTTTGCCCGCTGCCTCTCTGCACAGTGCTGCGTGCCGCCCTGCTTCTCACCATGTGCACGAGGCGTCGCCCTCCCAACATCTTCCTATCCTCAGGGTGAACCCTGCCACGCAGGTCTCTGCAGCCCACAGTAAGGCCTACAGGCCTCCACTAAACAGTCAGAAGTGAAAGTTCTACAAAAGCACTCAGCAGGTTTAATGAAGCCAAAGCAATTGATACAACTTATTGCACTTTAATATCAAATGATCATGGAAAAACTCTAGTGGTGTCGCGTTCGAGCACCGACTCGAATACCTCACGGGGGCACTACCTGAAGAAGTCCTCCGTTTTTGCAGGTGAAAATCACTGTGGTGTCCATTTTCCAGTGGCCCACTGATTACCTCACTGCAGGAAACCTTCTTTCACTGCGACTTCCCCCCACTGTTTCCGGCGGAAGAGCGCGCCGCTCAAATATCCCCTGGGGCTGCATATGGCTCGGGGAGGGAAAAGCACCCAACCGCGGAGGCCCATCGATTTTTTTGATTGGCCACCCAAACCCCGCGGTAGCTGTCCCTTTGGGGACGATGAATTTTGGCCCATTAGAATCAAATAAGTGAACAGTAGCATAGCGGTTATGTTGCTGGACTTATAATCCAAAGGTCTGGACTACTGAGTTCAACTCCCAACATGACAGCTGTGGAATTTCAATTCAGTTAATAAATAAATCTGTCAGTTATGGTGAGTATGTTTTTTTTTTAATTCATTCCTGGCATGTAGTTGTCACTTGCAAGGCCAGCATTTATTGTTCATTCCTAACTGCCCTTGAGAATGTGGTGATGAGCTGCCTTCTTGACCACTGCAGTCCTTGTGCTGATTATATGTTTTTCGTACTGGCTTGCTGCGCCATTTCAGAGGGCAGTTAAGAGTCAACCACATTGCTGTGGGTTGAGAGTCACATATAGGCCAGACCAGTAAGGACCTCAGATTTACTTTCCTAAAGGACATGAGTGAACCAGATGGGTTTTTATGACAATCCAGTAGTTTCATGGTCAACATTACTGATATAAGCTTTTTAAAAATTCCACGGGGCCGAAATTGCCTGAAATGTGGCACACTTACTCTGTTTCAGCTGTTTTTACTGGCGCAGTGGCTGCGGTGGCTTTCTTGAACGAAATTCCGTTCTTTGGCTTTTTTTTCCAGCGGCCCAGAAGTCGGTCATAATGAAGGCGGAAGTATGGCGGAGAGTGGAAGTTCGTACATTAGAGGGATGGAATTGGGGGGGGCGGGCGGAGTGTCCGCCGCTGTCACTCATCAGCGTGGCGCGTTATCACGTCTCTCCCCTCCACTTAAAGGGGAGAGCCGCTGTGATTCTTTAAGTTAGGTCCACTGGGCCACCAGGAAGGGTTTCAGCCGGGCCAGTGGCCAGGCTGTCTGTTGGCGGCCTGGCCAAACCCGGGGCATAATTGTCGGCCAGACATGACAGTCGGCCGACAAAATAAAAAGATGCCGGCCATGGCAGTGCATCCTCCCCTTTAATGGCATCCGCACCGACATTTTATAAGCACAGTGCACTGGCAGAAAAGGCTGCCGGTGGCACCGAGCGGCAGGAACAAGATTTTCTCCGCAGAATTTTGTGGTCGGAAGGGAATATCAGCGATGCGCACTCTGATGATGCACTTAGGACAGTTTGGCAACAGCAGAAAGGTAGTGGGGGGAGCAGGTCACCACCGGGATACCGCAGGAGCGGAATTTTCAAAATGGCGGCCATTGCACAAGAAAATCGGCGGCCATTCCACTCCGCAGCATGGCCGCTGATTTCTGGTGGTAAGGGAAGGGGCAATTTCGGCCCCCAGATATATTTAATTAACTGAATTTCAATTTCCCCCAGCCACCCAGCTGGGATTTGAACCCATGTCTCTGGATTATTCATCCAGACCTCTGGATTACTAGTCCAGTAACATAACCACTATGCTACTGTACCCTAGCTATTCACCTTTAATAATGTCCTTCATAATTTTTAAAAACTCTATTAAATTTCAACTTGACGCTCTTTGTTCCAATGGAAATAGTCCGAGTATCTCATATTTTTCCTCACAACTAGTTTCCATCTCTGGTATCATCCTATGGCTTTAACATCCTTTCTATAATGGGATCCCCAAAGCTCCACACTGTGGTCTAATCATTGCCTTGTATAATTTTACAATTGCTTCTGTATTATTTTTTGTCTTTATTCATTCATTGGGCATGGGCATCGCTTTTGTTCACTTTAGGGAAGGAAATCTGCTGTCCTTACCCAGTCTAGCCGATATCTGACTCCAGATCCACAGCAATGTGGTTGACTCTTAACAGCCCTCTGAAATGGCCTAGCAAGCCACTCAGTTAAGGGCAATTAGGGGTGGGCGACACCCATATCCCATGAATGAATAAAGAAAAAAAAGGTAAAGAGGAAATTGTAAAATTGGCAGTAAGATTTGTTTTAGCAAAGAGCTGGTACAGAACAATGGGCTAAATGACCTTTTATGCTGTAAATTTCTATCCACCAATGTCTTATAAGGTTCTAAATAAAGTCACCAACCATGGCTTTCATATCATTCTGAATGTTTAAGTTTGTGCACGTGCAGTTCTTTGTTGTTCTCACTGTAGATTCCACCTGCAGTGCAAAAGTCGTGGATTCCACAATATCAGGTGAATTGGATATTGCTTTCTTAAAATAGTTGGGTAAGAAAAAGGAAATATATGATGCTGAAGGCACTTTTACACTGATGCTTGTTTAATTCAGATCACAGGAGATTGGCATCTGTGCCTTACATTTACACAGCTAAACCTGACTCTCTATCCATCTAAAACTTTCTTTTATGGAGTACTTTTTACATTGGAAATATCCTAAGACGTTTCACAAAAGCATATCAGACTAAAATCAATACCAAATACTATCCAAGTTTGTGCAGCCTATCGTCATAATTTAACCCTTTAAGCCTTAGTACATTCTGGTAAACCTGCACTATACCCCCGCCAAGGCCAACACATTCTTCCTGAGGTGTGGTGTCCAAAGCTGAGTGCAAGCCTCCAGATGCAGTCTGACCAATACTCTGTGTAACTGAAGCATAATTTTCATCCCATTGTATTCGCAAGGCCAGAATTGGAGGAATGCAGACTTGTCAGAGGGTTGTATGGCTGAAGATGGTGACAGAGCTAGGGAGGGACAAGGCCATGATAGGATTTAATCACAAGGCTGGGAATTTGAAATTTGAAGTGTTGGGGGATTAACAGCGAATGTATATTAATATGCACAGTGGATCATACTGTGGAATAGGATACAGGCAACAGATTTTTTGATGAGCTGAAGTTTACTGCAAGTGAAGGATAGGAGGCAGGAGAATTGGAATAGTCGAGTCTAGAAATGACAAAGGCATGGGCTGAGGCAGTGGCAGGGACAGGAGATGTTAGGGAGGTAGAAGTAAGTGAGGCAATGGAGAGGACATGGGGTCAGAAGTTCAGCTCTGGGTCAAATAGAACACCAAGGTCGCCAACGGTCTGAGATGGTGGCCGGGGTCGAGGATGAAATCAGTACCAAGGGTACGGAGTTTGTATTGGGAGCCAAAGATGACTGCTTCAGTCTACCCAATATTTATCCGAATCCAGAGAATTATAGACCTATAAAAATGTAAGTCTAAAATTCTATCGCCAAGATACGATTTATTTATGATGGATTTAGGCAGTGTAAGCACAGGGAGCAGTGCATGGATGCCAGTCTCACAATCTGAACTCAATAAGTAACAGTATATATCATCAGCTAATCTCTTCTCTCCCTTCTTCCCTCCCCCTTGCTACTTGTCTTTGCAGAATGGTGGTTATTTTTCAGAGAACTATTTGCAAAAGATACTCATCCATCCCCTTCCATCTACACCCTGTTGTATGAGATGTGTTAGTCCACAGAATAATGGTGAGAGTCAAAGAATGGGCCTATTTAAATGGAATACATTGAGCAGAAGCCTGAAACGATCTAATCTGTCGACTGAAACATTTTAATCTGATTAGTTCTATCCAGCACCTTTACCTTGTATTGAATAACAATGAGCCTAATGACCAAAACCACTCTCAATGATCATTGGTATCAGTTTGAAGATTTAGCACATAAAAAAACCATGATGAAGTTTCTATTTAGCATCCAGAATATTTCAAGTTTTTTGCAAGTGATTTCCAGCAGCCTGCTGTTTTAATCATGAATTTAATGTTGCTATACTAGCAAATTGGTACTGAATATATTCTGGTTTCAGCATAACTCCAACGCCAAATGCCAAACAATACCAGTTCATCTAGAATCTATACTGTGGACTAACACATCTCATACAACAGGTGTTCTGCTTCTGTAATCCCTCCAAAAGCAATGGTATGAACACACTATTATATTGCCTTGACTGTAGTATAACTGCTGAATCCAATACATTGCAAAGAAAGCCAAGTCAATCTCATTGCTGAGATGAGTAATCCTTTCTGTTAGTCATGAGGTTGATGTGTGCACAATAGATGGAGACAAGCCACACTCACAATTAGCACTTGGGTTTCAACTGATATCTGCGATACCAGTGCATATGCCTGGCACAAGTGTCTCAGCTTGTGCAGTGCCATTGCAAGTTTCAGACATAATGCTGAGCATGTCATATGCAACACAGTGTATGTGAAAGAAGTGGCTAAGTCCACAAAAAGCAGGACAAATCCAACCCGGCCTACTCTCAATCATCAGCAAAATGATGGTAAGTGTCGTCGACAGTGCAATCAAGTGGCATTTACTCACCAATAACCTGCTCACCGATGTTCCGTTTGGGTACTGCCAGAACCACGCAGCTCCAGACCTCATTACAGCCTTGGTCCAAACATGAACATAAGAGCTGAATTCCAGAGGTGAGAGTGACTGCTCTTGACATCAAGACAGCATTTGACCGAGTGTGGCATCAAGGAGCCTGAGTAAAATTGAAGAAATTGGAATCTGGGGGAAAACTCTCCACTGGCTGATGTCATACTGAACAGAAAGGAAGATGGTTGTGATTGTTGGAGGCCAACCATCTCAGCACCAGGACATCACTGCAGGAGTTCCTCGGGGCAGTGTCCAAGGCCCAACAATCTTCAGCTACTTCATCAATGACCTTCCCTCTATCATAAGGCCAAAAGTGGGGATGTTGGCTGATGATTGCACAGTGTTCAGTTCCATTCAGATAATGAAGCAATCAATGCTTGCATGCAGCAAGACCTGGACATCATTCAGGCTTGGACTGATAAGTGTCAAGTAGCATTTGTGCCAAAGAAGTGTCAAGCAATAACTATCGCCAACAAGAGAGAGTCTAACCAATGCCCCTTGACATTCAATGGCATTACCATCGCCAAATTCTCTACTATCAACATCATGTGGGTCACCATTGATCAGAAGCTCAACTGGACCAGCCACGTAAATACTGTAGCTACAAGAGCAGGTTAGAGGCTGGATATTCTACGGTGAATGTCTCACCTCCCAACTCCCCAAAGCCTTTCTATCATCTACAAGACACAAGTTAGGGGTGTGATGGAATACGATCCACTTGCCTGGATGAGTGCTACTCCAACAACACTCAAGAAGCTCAACACCATCAAAGACAAAGCAGCCTGCTTGTTTAGCATCCCATCCATCAGCTTTAACATTCACTCCCTCCACCACCGTCACACCATGCCTGCAGTATGTACCATCTACAAGATGCACTGCAGCAACTCGCCAAGGCTTCCTCGTCGGTACTTCACAAACCTGCGACCTCTACCAACTAGAAGGACAATGGCAGCAGGCACAAGGGAACACTATCCCATCCAACTTCCCCTCCAAGTCACACACCATCCTGACTTGGAAATATATCACCATTCCTTCATTGTCACTGGGTCAAAATCCTGGAACTCCCTCCCGAACAGCACTGTGGGAATACCTTCACTACATGGATTGCAGCACTTCAAGAAGGCGGCTCACTACCACCTACTCAAAGGCATTTAGGGATGGGCAATAAATGCTGGCCTTGCCAGTAATGCCCACATACCACGAATGAATAAAAAGGAAGTGCTGCTTCACTCGCCTAGAATTATAATTGTAATATGACAATACCATAAAGTACTATGGGCTGAATTTCCTCGTTTTTTGCATGCTTAATGCCCACTTAACGTCCATTTTACCACTGAAATGATGGATAACGCCCATCTATCGCTCATTTATCCACAAAATGGAAACTGATGGGCATTTTGCGGAACATTATCGGCGAGCGTTACTTTCCCCACATGCGTAACGCCGGGAAAAAATAATACCGCTCGCCCACTTTTTTTTGGTGGAATCATCAGATTGGGCAAAATCAATGCCCATAATATCGGCCAGCATTACTTTCCGCACGGAATTAATGCCGAGATTCAATAATATCGTCCGCGCATTTTTTTTGTCGTAAAGAGCACATTTGGCAAAACTAACGCCCAGGAGATCACTTTCACCACCTTGCACACATATTGCCCACAATATCGCTCACCCAAAAAACCGCCCTGTAAAGTGGAACTGTTCTCAACGAATCACAGCGTTATGGACGCCATGTTCTACATCACATGTCGCATCCTTTAAAAGGCTGCTCTGCTTCAACCTCGGAGGAGTTCGGATGTACCCTGGAGGTCATTGGAGTTGATGTGAACATCTGAACAAACATCTTGACCATACTGTGACCGATTGGAATTTAATAGGTGTCTTCATCAGGACATTCATTGTTTGTGACCCATCGGTGGAGAACAGAGAGCTGTTACGATGGGGTCTGTCCTTTCGCACCCTCATGCTGTAGACTCAAGATGGCCGAAGGTATGCTCCACAGCATTATGTGCCCAATGTAAGACATGCCAGACCAATGATGAGGACCAGATGTTACACACCCCGCATGTATAAGGAGAAGCGGTCTTACCTCGACTTGCCCAGCAACACCTGCTTTCAGAGACTGCGCTTCCACAAAGAGGGTATCACTGAGGTATGCCAGCTGATAAGGGGAGATCTGCAGCCTGCCAGCACCATCGGTACTGCACTGTCCGTTGCGGTCAAAGTCACCGCGGCACTGTCGTTCTACGCGTCGGGTTCTTTTCAGGCCTCAGCTGGTGACATTTGCGGTCTGTCTCAGCATGCCACACATTGCTGCACTAGACAGATCACTGAAGCCCTGTACACACGCAGGAGGGACTTGATCAGCTTCCCTATGACCAGGCACAGACTAAGAGGGCTCTAGGCTTCTCCAGAATTGCAAACTTCCCCAAGGTGCAGGGAGCAATAGACTGTACGCACATCGTGATGTGGGCACTTTTTCAGGATGCGGAGGCTTTCAGGAACCATAAGGGATTCCACTCCCTGAATGTCCAACTCGTTGTTGACCACCAACAAATTATAATGGCAGTGAATGCTAAATTTCTGGGCAACATCCATGATGCGCCCATCCTGCGTGAGAGCACTGTATCTGACTTGTTTAACAATCAGCCACAAGGTCAATGCTGGATGCTTGGTGACAAAGGATATGGCCTCGCCACCTGGCTGATGACTCCCCTGCGTGACACACCGAAACCGAGAGGCAATACAATAAGAGCCACAGAGCCACTCACAATATCATGGAGAAAACCATTGGACTGCTTAAGCAGCGCTTTAGATGCCTGGACCACTAGGAGGCAAGCTCCAATACCAACCTGAGCAGGAAGCTCAATTTGTGGTGGTGTACTTCATGCTGCACAACAAGAATTGCCTGATGAGTTTGACAGTCCACCTCACCAGAGAGAGGAAGAGGAGGACAAGGAGGCAGACGCTGACATCAGTTCAGACAATCAGGCTGACACTGAAGCCATGCACCGCCCCCCTGTAGACCACATGAAAGGGCCCATGGTGGCATGATAGCTGCAAGAACCTTAAGTCAGGAGCTCATCAATGAGCACTTTGTCTGAAAGACCATTGGTGCTATTTACAAGGCTGATACAATGCTGGGTGTGCAGGTCATACATCAATGGTGGGCATCACCTTGATGACAGTTAAAATTTAAGTTGATTGAAGTTAAGTGTGATTATATCCTTTGATGTTAAGGAATCACCAGCATGTAACGGTGCAGCTATCTGAGCTAATGCGCAACAAGGTTTTGTTAAATAAAAACATTTAAACCGAACAGTTGTCTGGAATCATCAGCATTTCTGTAAAAATCAACCCTTCACCCCCCACTTCTCCTCCCACTTCTACCCCTTCCCCTCCTGACTCTAAGCCGCCTGGCCGAGGAGCTCCTCAGACGATCCTTCATTGGGGTGGGATGGCCGAATCATTGCTTGGACTGATGCAGGAGAGGACGGTCCCGACGTGGGAACGTGCTCCGAGCCAGAAGCAAGATGTTGCTGCTGGCTCTCGTGTGTGGTTGGCAATGGGGGTGCGGCACCTTGGGTGCAGTGCCGCGCTCCAGGATCACTGAGAGCCTTCTGCCACCGGTGTTCCTGGCTACCAGCTCCAGGGCCTCCACCATCCCTTCCATGTTATATCTTATTTGTTGGAAAAAACTCGATGCCAACTATATTCTTGGTGCTTAGGAGGCTTTTTGCTGCTAGTGAATCTGCCTCGTGCCTCCCACAACAGCCAAACAAGCACACACCACAGCCAAACATGCCTTCAGTCCCTCTCAGCTCCCTCTTTCTCTGTCTCCTCTTCTGCGCATGTCTTGATGAATCTTGACCTCCTGAATCGCGGGAATCGAGTGTTACCATGCCATTGCTAAGGACGGTGACACTTTATGGCAGAAGGCCAGCGAGATTTAACGCTACCACCCATTTCATATCACTCATGGTATTGCCCAATTTTAAAAATGGAGACTAGATGGTTTGAGAATGGGCGAGAAGCCGATGATCTGAAAACCCATTTTAACGCCCACGCCGGAAATAATGGGCGATATGCACAAAAGTGTAAAATCTAGCCCTACGTCCATTATCATTCAGGTGCTGGCCTTTTCACTTAAGGCAAAACAGCAGCTTTAAAATAACTTCTAATTAATAAACAAAGCATTCCTCCACTATATACCTCTGAGCACCAATTCAATGTTATCATTTCATTTTCCAGTGCAAGACGTTTAAAAAAGATGTTTATGAAAGCAGATATTGATTGCTGTGGCAAAATCTTTCGTAGCCTTTTGTTACCAGATGATAATGCCACACTATTCACTGCTGACTGATATAGCACTCTTCACAGGCAGAAAGTGCTTTACATTGACAAAACAGTGGGAGAGGGAAAGGAAAAGGGGGTGTGTTAAAGTAGGGGAAGGGAAGAAGGCATGGTTGAAGAGAAAGGTTTTGAGAGGCTTTAGTAGGCAGGGAGGATGGCAGCAAGGCAGCAGGAACTAAGTAGAATCATTCAAAAAACAGAATTGCATTTATATAGCACCTTTCACGACCTTGGGACATCCCAAAGCCAATTAATTACTTTTGATGTGTAGTCACTGTTACAGTGTAGGGAATGCAGCAGCCAATTTGAGTACAGCAAGGCACCTTAAACAGCAATGTGATAATGACAGTTAATCTGTTATATAGTCATATTGGTTGAGGGATAAATATTTGCTCCCCTGCTCTTCTTCGAAGAGTGCCGTGGGATCTTTTGCATCCACCTGAAAGGGCAGACAGAGCCTCCTTTTAACGTCTCATCTGAAAGACTTCATCTCTGACAGTCCAGCACTCCCTCAGAACTGCACTGAAGTATCAGCTTAGATTATCTGCTCAAGTCTCTGGAGTGGGACTTGAACCCACAACCTGCTGGCTCAGAGGCGAGAGTGCCACCACTGAGACAAGGCTGACAGAGGCCAGGAATATCCCACCAGTAGTGGAGTAGAAGAAGCAGGGTGCACAGGAAGTTTAGTGTGAGAAAAGCAGAGGGTTCAAGGCTAGAGGAGAGCACTGAGGTGAGCATTATCTCACATGCACTTAAATACCTCTTATGGGTAATCATTGGTTTAAAAAAAAACTTGTATGTAATCTCCAAATTACATGTAATTTCTCCTCTGCTCGTGAAAACAAAAAAGTCCCAAAAATGGACATCCAGAACGAGAAAGAAAGTGGACAATTTGTGTGGAAGCCATTCGTTAAGGTTCTGTTAAATGGCCTACATCTAAAAGATTTAACTATGTCTTCTCTTTGCAGATGCTGACTTGCCAGCTTTGTATTTCTAGCATTTTTTATGTTTATTTCAGATTTCCAGCATTCGCTGGGGTTTTTTTTAACCCTAGGTTCATAGCTGACAATTATGATTTTGTATGCATTTTAGTCAGCAGCCAATAGCAGTATGACATTATCAGCCGATGACAAAAAGGCCACCTATTATCTCTCAAAAGCAGTAAGTGACTGCTCAGTAAATGAAAAATATTTGCTTGGGAACTTGTTTTCCCTGTGTAAATGAAGTGATTAAAATAAATTAGTGCTTGAAACTAGCTGTGGGAGAAGTGCTTGTGTAAAATGGATGGCAGTGTGAGAGTAAGGACTGGGGATAAAGCTGCTTTACCCCCAAGTAAATCACAGGTATTAAGATCTCTCTGGAAAGAATTTGTTCTAGTAAGTAACTCCATTTACAGGTCATTCCCGTGGAGCTCTGTATTATTTTCATTCTAGCTGTGAAACTGTGAAGCAGACCTGCTGGTGTGACTTGAGCAAAAGAAAATCCAGCTTTATACACTGTTAATGTGATCAGTCCATTAACAAAAAACACATGTATATTTGTTAAAACATTGCAAGTACTCAAAGAGGTTTGTTTATATTATTAAACAAATTGGTCTCTATATAAATTCTCATTTGGAGATAAATACTTAACATTAATGTTCTTTTTAAACAGAAGTTACTTGAAGCCGAGAGATTCCCTTTAAGCAGAAGCCATTGACAGTGCTAATACATGCTTCTTAACCATACTGTATCAAATGTGAGTTCATTTTTAGATTCTAATACTGATTATCTGTTCCAGAATGTTTCCAAGCTAAAGTGTCCCACAGGAACAATAATATCATTTAACATTATGCAGATGGCGATGTGGTCTGTAAAGCAATTAATGGGTCTTAATAGTATAACACAGTGTGGTGGGAAGGGGTAACAAGGACAAGCTGAGAAGCAATCACTTTGTGTTTCTTCTCGTATGCTTCCCACCTCCTTGCTACTTACCTTCAGCAAGGAGAACAGGAACAGTTCAGACTGCAAATCCCTCTGCTTCCAACATCAATGCTCTCTCAAATCAGCCAGTGGAAGGCACCACATAACAGAAGTGGAAACACCATCTAGTCAATCGTTGCCCTTTGTTGGCCAACAATGTATGTTCGTCCACCTCAAGATGCTGCAGGAGGCAGCCTGACTGAGACCACTACCCATGTGTGGGCATTGGGTGAGACCAGGATCAAGCTGATCTGTGATGCGGTTATGAGGTCTCACAATCTGTGATTGTACAAAAAAGACTGGCTGCCTGAGCAAGGTACCAGGAGCTGCCTGTACCTGTGGAACCATTCATCAGCAAGAAAAGGGGCAGGAAACCCGAGGGGAAAATAAAAACTGGCCCAGAGTGGGTAGTAAAATTCAGTTCTGACAAAGGGTCCACACTCCCAAAATATTAATGTGTCTGTTCCTGCCACCCATGCTGCCTGACCTGCACAGTCGTTCCAGCAACTTTTTTTTTGTAATGTTCAAAATGCTGTCTGAAGCTGGAATTCAACAATCTGACCACAAACCATGCTATTAGCCAGCATTTGACATAAACAGGCACCCAAAGATGGGAGATTATGGGCTAGAAAGTTGGGAATTAGCGCTATCGCCCTTTTATTGGCAATAATCACGGCGTTATTTTAAGCGCCGGAATACTGCTATCGCTGGACGCCGCAAAATTTGCCACACACTGAGCAATGATATCAGTAAATCCAGCCTTGCACAACTGAATTTGTGCGCCGGAGCCGAATTCATCGATCTTTAAAAAAAATAGGCCTTCTGCACATGCGCAAATTTTTTTCCCTGATTTTTTTTCTTTTGATTTTTTTTCCCCACGATTCTGATCAGTTGTCAAAGTGCTCCCGTGCATGCGCAGTATACCCAGGGCTCGATCTGCCATTTATCACAGAGCAGACAACATGCAGGGACAATATAACAGGCAGAGAGCAAAGAAATTCAGTTCAGACACAAACGAGGCCCTCATATTAGCGATTGAAAGTGGATGGGGGGATTTTAATAGGAAGGGTCGAAGTAAACGCTCCCACCAGCTGTGATAAGACAATTTTGGACCAGTGTTGCTGAGAAGGTTTCCTTAGTTGATGACATTCGGAAGGACCACAGTGTCGGAAAAGGTGGAATGACCATTGTAGGGTTGTGAGAGTAAGTAATATTTTTATTGATGCACTCTTGATTACTTAAATTGTAAATCTGACACATGTTGGTATAGGTAGGTTTAGTGTTGCACCTTATTTGTCATGAATGACCTTTACACATTATTAAGTCTACTTTTTGACATCTTAAAAGATGTTTCTGCACTTCGATGTCTTCCTGATGAACCACATACAACTACCAAGGCCATTAAACAAAGGACTGTATTAAATGCACACAGTGTGGTATAAATGCTTTGATGGCTATCTGTGTGTGCCACAAGAGCACAAGGGCCCTCTGGTAACCATTCCTATTGTCATTTTTGCAGGAATGTCCTTCCTCAGATTAGGACCAAAACTGCACACAATACTCAAGGTGTGTTCTCACCAAGGCTCTGTACAACTGTAATACCTCCCTGCTCCTATATTCCAATCCCCTCATTATGAAGGCCACCATGCCATTTGCTTTCTTTACTGCCTGCTGTACCTGCATGCCTACCTTCAATGACTGATGTACCAATGCACCCAGATCTCATTGCACCTCCCTTTGACTAATCTGTCACCAGCCAGATAATAATCTGCCTTCCTGTTTTTGCCACCAAAGTGGATAACCTCACACTTATCCACATTATACTGCATCTGCCACGCATTTGCCCATTCACCTAACCTGTCCAAGTCCCCCTGCAGCCTCCTAGCATCCTCCTCGCAGCTCGTACTGCCACCCAGCTTAGTGTCATCTGCAAACTTGGAGATATTACATTCAATTCCTTCATCTAAATCATTAATGTATATTTGCACACTAATCTCCTGTGTGGGACCTTGTCAAAAGCTTTTTGAAAGTCCAAATGCACCACATCCACTGGTTTTCCCTTATCCACTCTACTAGTTACATCCTCAAAAAATTCTCGAAGATTTGTCAAGCATGATTTCCCTTTCATAAATCCATGCTGACTGGACCAATCCTGTCACTGCTTTCCAAATGCGTTATTATTATATCTTTAATAATTGATTCCTGCATTTTCCCGACCACCGATGTCAGGCTAACCGGCCTATAATTCCCTGTTTTCTCTCTCCCTCCTTTTTTAAAAAGTGGGGTTACATTAGCTACCCTCCAATCCATAGGAACTGAACCAGAGTCCAAGAATGTTGGAAAATGACCACCAATGCATCTATTATTTCTACGGCCACTTCCTTAAGTACTCTGGGATGCAGACTATCAGGCCCTGGGGATTTATCGGTCTTTAGTCTCTTCAGTTTTCCTAACACCATTTCCTGACTAATAAGGATTTCCCTCAGTTCCCCCTTCTCACCAGACCCTCGGTCCTCTAGTAATTTCGGGAGGTTATTCGTGTCTTCCTTAGTGAAGACAGAACCAAAGTATTTGTTCAATTGGTCTGCCATTTCCTTGTTCCCCATTATGAATTCACCTGATTCTGACTGCAAGGGACCTACATTAGTCTTCACTAATCGTTTTCTCTTCACATATCTATAGAAGCTTTTGCAGTCAGTTTTTATGTTCCCTGCAAGCTTACTCTCATACTCTATTGTCCCCCTCCTACTTAAACCCTTAGTCCTCCTCTGCTGAATTCTAAATTTGTCCCAGTCCTCAGGTTTGCTGCTTTTTCTGGCCAATTTATATGCCACGTCCTTGGATTTAACATTATCCCTAATTTCCCTTGTTAGCCACGTTTGAGCCACCTTCCTTTTTTTATTCTTATGCCACACAGGGATATACAATTATTATAGTTCATCCATCTGATATTTAAATGTTTGCCATTGCCTATCCACCATCAACCCTTTAAGTATCATTCTCCTGTCTATCCTAGCCAATTCACGTCTCATACCGTCGAAGTTTCCTTTCTTTAAGTTCAGGACCCTAGACTCTGAATTAACTGTGTCACTCTCCACATCTTAATGAAGAATTTTACCATATTATGATCACTCCTCCCCAAGAGGTCCCGCACGACCAGATTGCTAATTAATCCTCTCTCGTTACATAAGACCCAGTCTAGGATGGCCTGTTCTCTAGTTGGTTCCTTGACATATTGGTCTAGAAAACCATGCCTTATACACTCCAGAAAATCCTCCTCCACAGTATTGCTACCAATTTGGTTAGCCCAATCAATATGTAGATTAAAGTCACCCATGATAACTGCTGTACACTTATTGCACGAGTCCCTAATTTCCTGTTTGATGCCATCCCCAAACTAAACTCCCAACTACTGTTTGGTGGTCTGTACACAACTCCCACTTATGTTTTCTGCCCATTGTGTTCCGCAGCTCTACCCATATAGATTCCACATCATCCACGCTAATGCCCTTCCTTAATATTGCGTTAATCTCCTTTTTAACCAGTAAAGCTACCCCACCTCCTTTTCCTTCCTGTCTGTCCTTCCTGAAAATTGAATACCCCTGGATCTTGAGTTCCCAGCCTTGGTCAGCTTGGAGCCATGACTCTGTAATCCCAATTCCATCAAATCCATTAACAGCTATCTGCGCAGTCAATTCATCCACCTTATTACGAATGCTCCTAGCATTGAGACTAAGAGCCTTCAGGCTTGTTTTTTTTAACACTCTTTGTCCTTTTAGAATTATGTTATAATGTGGCCCTTTTTGATTTTTGCTCTTGATTTCTCTTCCCTCCACTCTTGCTTTTCTCCTTCCTACTTTTTGCTTCTGCCCCCTTATTCCTTCCCTCTGCCTTCCTGCATAGGTTCCCATCCCCCTGCCATTTTAGTTTAAACCCTCCCCAACAGCACTAGCAAACACTCCGCCTAGGACATTGGTTCCGGTCCTGCCCAGGTGCAGATTGTTCGGTTTGTACTGGTCCCACCTCCCCCAGACCCGGTTCCAATGTCCCAGGAATTTGAATCCCTCCCCCTTGCAATTTTCCTCAAGCCACATATTCATCTGAGCTATCCTGCAATTCCTACTCTGACTAGCACATGGCACTGGCATCAATCCTGAGATTACTACCTTTGAGATCCTATTTTTAATTTAACTCCGAGCTCCCTAAATTCAGCTTGTAGGACCGCATCCTGTTTTTTACCTATATCGTTGGTACCTATATATCCCATGACAGCTGGCTGTTCACCCTCCCCCTCCAGAATGCGCTGCAGCCGCTCTGAGACATCTTTGACCCTTGCACCAGGGAGGCAACATACCATCCTGGAGTTTCGTTTGCGGCCACAGAAATGCCTATCTATTCCTCTTACAATAGAATCCCATATCACTATCGCTCTCCCACTCTTTTTCCTGCCCCCCTGTGCAGCAGAGTCACCCTTGGTGCCATGGACTTGGCTGCTGCTGCCTTCCCCTGATGAGGCATCTCCCCCAACAGTACCCAAGGTGGTGTAGCTGTTTTGGAGGGAGATGACCTCAGGGGACCCCTGCACTACCTTCCTTCCACTGCTCTGCCTGATGGTCACCCATTACCTATCTGGCTGTGTAACCTTTACCTGCGGTGTGACCAACTCACTAAATGTGCTATTCATGACATCCTCAGCATCACGGATGCTCCAGAATGTGTCCATGCGCAGCTCCAGTGCCGCAATGCGACTTGTCAGGAGCTGCAGCTGGATACACTTCCTGCACATGTAGGTGTCGGGGACACTGGAAGCATCCCTGACTTCCCACATAGCACAAGAAGAGCATGACACGGTTCTGGACTCTCCTGCCATGAGTTAACCCTAATTTGGTAACAATGCCAAGGGATTCCTACTGATAAGAAAAGAAAAAGAAAAAGATAAAATATTCACCAATCCATCAGCCAACCACTTACCTGCTTGGCTGTGATGTCACACTTCAATTTCTTTTTACTTCTTTGTTTTACCTTCGGCCTTGATCTCCTGGTGTGTGTTGCTCCTCCGACTTTCCGTGCCCTTTTATGAGGGTCTCGATCTCCCTGCATGTGTTGCTCCTCTGACTTCCCATGCCCTTTTATCAGGGCCTCGATCTCATGGCGTGTGTTGCTGCTCCGACTCCCTGCGCCCTTTTATCAGGGCCTCGATCTCCCGGCCACACTGTATGGTAGAAGGTCAAAAAAAATTAACGCTACAGCCAATTTGAGATCGCTCACGGTAACACCCATTTTCAAAAATGTAAACTAGGCATTTTGAGAATGGCCGAGAAGCCGGTGATGTGAAAACAACCCACACTGACACTGGAAATAATGCCCATTTTTGGGCGATAACCTCTAAAGTGGAGGTTCTAGCCTGTAGTGTCTATGGACTAGGGTTGGGGCAATGTGATGTACTGTCTGTGGATTCGGGTTCGGGCAATGTGATGCAGTGACTCTCGACGACATATAATGCAGTAGTGATGGTCCTTCAAATAAGTCTGCACTTTGTGACCTTACTCATGTCACCCTGCCCCCTCCTCTGCTGTTAACCAGTCATCTGTTGCTTTCTATTTTGCAGATGAGGATTCTGAGGTGCCACATCCTCCAATCGAAGCCTCCATCTCAGCCCATCATGTGTGGGTGGAGGAGGCCAATGAGGACCATGTCGAGGAACATCCATGGGAGGAAGAAGATGATCAAGCTGTTACAGTGGGAGGGGGGGAGGGGCGGGTGGAGATGGTGGGGCCGATGCATTCACCACCTCTTTTAGCTGTGGCCACAAGTTCTTTGGAGGAACACACATTCTCAAACTTTGTTAAATCTGAGGCATCGGGTCCAAGTCGTGTGCAGCAGTGCACCCCCAGGGTTGAACCCCATATGCCGTCTCTTTGGAGGTTGAGTTGGCAAAGCCGGTCTGTTGAAAGACAGGCAGACACATACTTGGATATGGTGGACATCGAGCTCAGCTGACAGCTCCTCGAGGTCCTGGTTGGCATTTCTGGCAACATTGCAGCACTATCTGAGGACATGAGGGAGGACATGTTGCAGATTCTAGCTGCAACGCGGGTGAACACCGGGGCTGCCAATGTCCAGCAACAATTGAGGCTCTCGACCTTTGGCACTACAGTCCCCAGTGTCACACCACCCAGATCGGCAGCACCTGTGAGTGGTGAAGCAGATAAACAGCCTTGCCACACAGAAGCCGGGCCTTCCATACCCTGAGCTGCTCCAGGGGTTCCAATGGCATCTCCATTGTCTCTCCCCCAATAACAGCAGCGCTCTGCGCGCCTTGCTGTACACCATCTTGGTCCCAACACAGGTAGGGTTAAGAAGCGAGGGGGGGTGGTTAGAATGAGAGGGGGAAAGGTGGCCACAGTTAAAAGACGTTGGCTGCAGGGACTGTTCTTGTGTTGTTGTTTTGTTACTGTTTTGCTATTGCCTTGCTGTTTTAGTTAATTTTATTAAAGTTTTTAAAGTTTTACAAATTGAGTTCAATTTACAAATTTATTTAAGTTTCGAAATTAAAGTTGACAAAGTTTCATAAATTTACAAATGTTTAATAAATTTACAAATGATTTATAAATTCTTTTGTTCACCTTAACCATTCTTGTGCAGTATCTCAGTTGCAGAATAAGAGGGGGAATACTCAACATGGTGGGATAGAGTGGGCAGACAATGGTGAAATGTGCCGTTCACTGTTCAAGCAAAGCATTGAGTTATGAACTGCTGATGTAAGGCTTTTGAGTGGCAAAAAATCCACGAGGTCTTCCCTGTGGTGGTGGTGGGGATGATATCATGGGTTCATCGCCAGGCCCCTTGTCCTCCTCCTCATCCTCCTCATCGTCCTCCTCCTCCTCCTCCTCCCCCTCCTCCCCTCTCTTCTGAGTGGTTCTGTAGTCTCCAGTGACAAATCCTGTCCCCTCATGATGGCTAAGTTGTGTAGCATGCAGCACACCATGGTGAATTCAGCGAACTGCTGAGGGAAGTATTACAGGCAGCCTCCAGAGTGGTTCAGGTATCGGAAGCGCTGCTTGAGCACTCCAATTGTCTTTTCCACGATGTTGCATGTGGCTGTATGGCTGTCATTATAGCAAAGCTCAGCCTGTGTCTGAGTGTTCTGGAGGGAGGGTCATGAACCAGGTGGCGAGGCCGTAACTTTTGTCCCCCAGCATCCAGCTCTGGCCTTGTGGCTGATACTCAAACAGGTATGAGACATTGCTCTCAAGCAAAATGAAAGCATCATGGATGTTCCCTGGAAATTGGGCATTTACTGTCATGATGCGCTGAGTGTCGTCACAGACGATCTGCACGTTCAGGGAGTGGAATCCCTTTCGCTTTCGGTAAACCTCTGGCTCCTCTAAAATTGCTCGCAGGGTGATGTGCATACAGTCAATGGCAGCCTGTACCTTGGAAAAGCCAAGAATTCGTGCAAAACCTATAGCCCTCGCATTCTGCGCCTCCTTGTTTATTGGGAACTTTATAAAGTCCATCCTACGTGCGTACAGTGCGGTAGTCACCTGGTGAATGCAGCTATGTGTAGTGAACTGTGGGATGGAGAATATGTCCCCTGCTCATGCCTGAAAGGAGCCAGAGGCATAGAAGGAAATGCCGCAGTTAACTTCACCTCAATGGGCAGTGCAGTCCTGTTGCCACTGGTAGGTTGTAGATCTGCCTTTATGAGCTGGCATATCTCTGTGACCAGCTCTTTTCGGAAGTGTAGCCACCAGACAGCTGCAGGTATGAGGACTGTTCCCTGTAAACTCGTGGGGGTAAGGCCTATACGCCTGCGAGCACTTTGATTATGCTCAAAATACTCTTCAATAAGCTTTCTTCCTGCTCAATGCTTCATAGAAAAAGCATTCTTTTAAATATCATTAAATAGCCTTAAAAACTAACTATAAACTCACAAAAAGCTCAATCTGTATAACACAGCCTTCCCTCCAAATCCTTTTATGCACTGAACTTCTGCTCCATTTTTCAAGATGGCGTCGTTAGCGCCGGGTACGTCGTGGGTCCGACTTGCTAAGACTTGATTTTTTCGGGCGTGTTTTTGGGCGGGCGATAAAAATGGCGATATCTGCAAATTTTCCACCCGCAGTGATAGCAGAGAGTTGCACGCCGATTGACATCATAAAAACGGCAAAAAAAAATGGGCGGACGATAATATTTATCGCCAGCACAAAATCACTGCTGAATTTTCCGCCCGGGCACTAAATTTTGTGCAACTCGTTTAGCACCAAAAAAAAATTATTTTTCCATTCAGCCATGGCGATGGCGATAAAAAAGGCGCAAACCTTCCGAATTGCTAGCCCATAAATTTCCAAGGGCTAGAACCTCCACTTTTGTTCTTATTGCCCAAAATTGGGCAGTATTTCTGGCATGGGCATTAAAAAATGGATTTAGATCGCCGACTTCTCGCCCATTCTCAAAACACCTAACTTACATTTTTGAAAATGAGCGTTACCGCGAGCGATATCAAATGGGTGGTAGCGTTAAATTTTTTTGACCTTGTGCTGTAAAGTGTGGTCGTCCTTAGCAACGGTATGACAATGCTCGATCCACATGATTCTGGAGGTCAAGGGTCACCATGAATTGCGCAGAAGAGGAGACCGAGAGAGAGGGAGCTCAGAGGGACTGAAGGCGTGTGTGGGTGTGGTGTGGCTGCTTTGGGAGGAAGGAAGGAGAGTTTAGAGTTTTAGAGCATATAGGGAAACAAAAATTAGCTGTTACCAGCCAGATAGTTCCTGAATTTGGCCTATAATGGAGGGAGAGGAGGAGGCATCACAGCACGCTGTGGAGACTAACGCTGGAGAGAGCAGTGGGGTGGGAGAGGAGGCCGCAAAAGAGCCAGGAGGTCGAGTTATGCCGGATGATTTGACACAGGGAGGGTGTGGGAAGCCCACCCCCAAGGCCTACCAGAGGATATGGACCGAGATTGCAGAGGTGGTTTCGTTGGCGACCAACGAGGTTCGTGAGGACAACCAATGCCGCAAACGATGGAACAACCTTGTGGGATCCGCAAGAGTAAGTATTACATTGATTTACATGTACTTATATATTTATATAATTTGATTTGTAACAGTCATGAGTAACTATCATCAGATGTGAGGTCTTTCACTTTTACCGGGAATGTTTAACTCAAAGCCTTCGGTCACGGTGTACGTCTTTAGGTAAAGAATGATAATAATCATAATAATCATGATTACATCTGTCGGTTATGTATTGTATCAGTCTCTGTGATAGTACCAAGCAACGACATCATGCAATGATCTCATGCCATGTCGTCCTGTCACCTTTTACAGAGGAAGCTATCGACGATGAGGTCAGTGCAGAGGCGAACGGGTAGGGAGCCACCAGTCCCCAGCAACATCACAGAGATGGAGGAGCGAGTGAGCGCACTCGTGA
This sequence comes from Pristiophorus japonicus, assembly GCF_044704955.1. NCBI lineage: Eukaryota > Metazoa > Chordata > Chondrichthyes > Pristiophoridae > Pristiophorus > Pristiophorus japonicus. The sequence continues at coordinate 338,929,158 of NC_091978.1, read as the reverse complement.
GGAAGCATGCCCGGACAGCCACGGATGCATCTGCAGACCCTGAAATGATGCCACGTGAGTAAAGCTTACACCATTGCATCATGTAAAGGCTATAGATGTCACACCCACTCATATCTCAACAATCATATATGATGCATGATTTCTAAACTTGTCATCGAAATAACGCTGGCCTAATGAAAATCATTGCAATGCAGAATGTGCTAATGCGGTAATGGTCATGAAATGTGATGTCTGTGAAGATTTTGATAGTGGTGATGTTTTTGTCTTGCTGTGTGTAGCGCTGGACTCACCTTGTCACCCAAGCACCCGCTTCTCCTCTAATAACCACATTTGTGTTTTGCAGGTCAGCCAGCAGCACGGCCCCAGGCAGGACCACAGAGGCCAGAAGGTGGGGCAGGAGTCGGCGGACGATCCTACTACATCTGGTGCTGAGGAGCTCCGATTCTCGCCCGTCAATCCGCTGGGTCTGTTCTCCACGGATGAGAGCGTGGACTTCGAAGAACCTGCATCACCACGCTCCAGAAGCCATTCTACTCCAAGGCCATCTAGTGGTCCTCCTGTCATTCCCGCCTCCACTACGGAGGTACCGGACACAAGCACCTCACCACAGGGCACCCCATTTGTCCCCAGGACGGTGCCAACCCCGCAGAGGCCTTGTGGACGTGGCAGGTTTTTTCCACGAGCGCCACATGACAGCGGAGAGATGGTACAGTTGTCGAGGAAGACTGGAGACATTAGTGACCGTTTCATCAAAGCATTGGGGAGCATCTCCTGACAGCTGGCCACCATGACCGAGTAAATTCCGCGCATGGCAGATTCCCGGGATGCGATAGCCAGGAACACTGCTGCCACAGGCCTCCCAGTGGTCCCTGAGTGCGGCACTCCACCGCTAGGTGCCGCACCACAACTGCGAACAACAGATGAGAGCAAGGACCAAGATCCTGCTTCTGCATCAGAGAATGTTGCCTCATTGGCATCCCCCCGCTTCCATACCCGTGCAACCACCGCATCTGCCTTCATTCCCCCCAATGAGGCAGTGTCTGAGCGGCTCCTTGGCCAGGCGCCATGGAGCGAGGAGGGAAAAGGGTAGAGGTGGGGCGATGAAGGAGAGGGGGAAAGGAAAGTGAGGTGCATGTGCGCAGGTGATGGCTGTCATATATTTCCATCTGGGTGTATGCAATTTCTTGCAATGTATGGGGGCTGGGGACCACGCTCCTGCTTTGAAACATAGAAACATAGAAAATAGGTGCAGGAGTAGGTCATTCAGCCCTTTGAGCCTGCACCGCCATTCAATGAGTTCATAGCTGAACATGCAACTTCAGTACCCCATTCCTGCTTTCTCCCCATACCCCTTGATCCCCCTAGTAGTAAGGACTACATCTAACTCCTTTTTGAATATATTTAATGAATTGGCCTCAACAACTTCCTGTGGTAGAGAATTCCACAGGTTCACCACTGCCTGAGTGAAGAAGTTTCTCCTCATCTCGGTCCTAAATGGCTTACCCCTTATCCTTAGACTGTGACCCCCGGTTCTGGACTTCCCCAACATTGGGAACATTCTTCCTGCATCTAACCTGTCTAAACCCGTCAAAATTTTAAACATTTCCATGAGATCCCCTCATTCTTCTGAACTCCAGTGAATACAAGCCCAGTTGATCCAGTCTTTCTTGATATATCAGTCCCGCCATCCCGGGAATCAGTCTGGTGAACCTTCGTTGCACTCCCTCAATAGCAAGAATGTCCTTCCTCAAGTTAGGAGACCAAAACTGTACACAATACTCCAGGTGTGGCCTCACCAAGGCCCTGTACAACTGTAGTAACACCTCTCTGCCCTATACTCAAATCCCCTCTCTATGAAGACCAACATGCCATTTGCTTTCTTAACCGCCTGCTGTACCTGCATGCCAACCTTCAATGACTGGTCTCATTGCACCTCCCCTTTTCCTAATCTGTCACCATTCAGATAATAGTCTGTCTCTCTGTTTTTACCACCAAAGTGGATAACCTCACATTTATCCACATTATACTTCATCTGCCATGCATTTGCCCACTCACCTAACCTATCTAATTCACTCTGCAGCCTCATAGCATTCTCCTTGCAGCTCACACTGCCACCCAACTTAGTGTCATCCGCAAATTTGGAGATACTACACGTCTAAATCATTAATGTACAATGCAAACAGCTGGGGCCCCAGCACAGAATCTTGCGATGCCCTTCTAGTCACTGCCTGCCATTCTGAAAAGTACCCATTTACTCCTACTCTTTGCTTCCTGTCTGACAACCAGTTCTCAATCCACGTCAGCACACTACGCCCAATCCCATGTGCTTTAACTTTGCACATTAATCGCTTGTGTGGGACCTTGTTGAAGGCCTTCTGAAAGTCCACATATACCACATCAACTGGTTCTCCCTTGTCCACTCTACTGGAAACATCCTCAAAAAATTCCAGATTTGTCAAGCATGATTTCCCTTTCACAAATCCATGCTGACTTGGACCTATCATGTCACCTCTTTCCACATGCGCTGCTATGACATCCTTAATAATTTTTTCCATCATTTTACCCACTACCGATGTCAGGCTGACCGGTCTATAATTCCCTGTTTTCTCTCTCCCTCCTTTTTTAAAAAGTGGGGTTAAATTGGCTACCCTCCACTCCATAGGAACTGATCCAGAGTCAATGGAATGTTGGAAAATGACTGTCAATGCATCCACTATTTCCAAGGCCACCTCCTTAAGTACTCTGGGATGCAGTCCATCAGGCCCTGGGGATTTATCGGCCTTCAATCTCACCAATTTCCCCAACACAATTGTCCGACTAATAAGGATTTCCCTCAGTTCCTCCTTCTTAATAGAACCTCTGACCCCTTTTATATCCGGAAGGTTGTTTGTGTCCTCCTTAGTGAATACCGAACCAAAGTACTTGTTCAGTTGGTCTGCCATTTCTTTGCTCCCCGTTATCACTTCCCCTGATTCTGACTGCAGGGGATCTACATTTGTCTTTAGTAACCTTTTTCTCTTTACATATCTATAGAAGCTTTTGCAGTCCATCTTAATGTTCCCTGCAAGCTTCCTCTCGTACTCTATTTTCCCTGCCCTAATCAAATCCTCTGCTGAGTTCCAAATTTCTCCCAGTCCCCGGGTTCACTGCTATTTATGGCCAATTTATATGCCACTTCCTTGGCTTTAATACTATCCCTGATTTCCCTTGATAGCCACGGTTGAGCCACCTTCCCTCATTTATTTTTATGCCAGACAGGGATGTATAATTGTTGTAGTTCATCCATGCGGTCTCTAAATGTCTGCCATTGCCCATCCACTGTCAACCCCTTAAGTATCATTCGCCAATCTATCTTAGCCAATTCACGCCTCATACCTTCAAAGTTACCCTTCTTTAAGTTCTGGACCATGGTCTCTGAATTAACTGTTTCATTCTCCATCCGATGTAGAATTCCACCATATTATGATCACTCTTCCCCAAGGGGCCCTGCACAACGAGATTGCTAATTAATCCTCTCTCATTACACAACACCCAGTCTAAGATGGCCTCCCCCCTAGTTGGTTCCTGAACATATTGGTCTAGAAAACCATCCCTTATGCACTCCAGGAAATCCTCCTCCGCCGTATTGCTTCCAGTTTGGTTAGCCCAATCTATATGCATATTAAAGTCACCCATAATAACTGCTGCATCTTTATTGCATACACCCCTAATTTCCTGTTTGATGCACTCCCCAACATCACTACTACTGTTTGGAGTTCTGTACACAACTCCCACTAATGTTTTTTGCCCTTTGGTGTTCTGCAGCTCTATCCATATAGATTCCACATCATCCAAGCTAATGTCCTTCCTAACTGTTGCATTAATCTCCTCTTTAACCAGCAATGCTACCCCACCTCCTTTTCCTTTTATTCTATCCTTGCTGAATGTTGAATACCCTTGGATGTTGAGTTCCCAGCCCTGATCATCCTGGAGCCACGTCTCTGTAATCCCAATCACATCATATCTGTTAACATCTATTTGCACAGTTAATTCATCCACCTTATTACGGATACTCCTTGCATTAAGACACAAAGCCTTCAGGCTTGTTTTTTTAACACCCTTTGTCCTTTGATAATTATGATGTAGTGTGGCCCTTTTTGTTTCTTGCCTTTGTTTACTCAGCCATCCACTATTGCTTTTTACCTTTCTACCATCTGTTTCTGACTCCATATTACTTCGTCCTGTCTCACTGCATAGGTTCCCATCCCCCTGCCATATTAGTTTGAACACTCCCGAACTGCATTAGCAAATGTTATCCCCAGGACATCAGTTCCAGTCCTGCCCAAGTGCAAACCGTCCCTTTTGTGCAGGTCCCACTTCCCCCAGAACTGGTTCCAATGTCCTCGGAATTTGAATCCCTCCCATTTGCACCATTGCTGAAGCCACGCATTTATTCTAACTATCTTGCTCCCTCTACTCTTATTAGCACGTGGCACTGGCAGCAATCCAGAGATTACTACCTTTGAGGTCCTACTTTTTAATTTAACTCCTAGCTCCCTAAATTCAGCTTGTAGGACCTCTTCCCATTTCTTACCTATATCGTTGGTACCTACATGGACTATGACAACTGGCTGTTCACCCTCCCTCTCCAGAATGCTCTGCAGCCGCTCCGAGACATCCTTGACCCTTGCACCAGGGAGGCAACATACCATCCTGGAGTCTCGGTTGCGACCGCAGAAACTCCTATCTATTCCCCTTACAATAGAGTCCCCTATCACTATAGCTCTCCCACTCTTTTTCCCGCCCTTCTGTGCAGCAGAGCTACCCATGGTGCCATGAACCTGGCTGCTGGTAAGCCATCACCCCCAACAGTATCCAAAACAGTATATCTGTTTTGGAGGGAGATGACCGCAGGGGACTCCTGCACTACCTTCCAGCTCTTGCCTTGTCTCTTGGTCACACATTCACTATCTGTCCTAACCTTTACCTGCGGTGTGATCAACTCACTAAACATGCTATCCACAACATTCTCAGCATCGCGCATGCTCCAGAGTGAGTCCATCCGCAGCTCCAGTGCCGTCATGCGGTCTGTCAGGAGCTGCAGCTGGACACACTTCCTGCACACGTAGTAGTCAGGGACACTGGAAGTGTCCCTGATTTCTCACATAGCACAGGAGGAGCATGACACGGGTTCAAGCTCGCCTGCCATGATTTAAACCTTAAATTAATTTACTTACTAAAATTTACTTCAACACCAAACAGCTACTTAGTAGTTTGCTGCCAATTAAACCAATCTAAAAGTTAGTCTAAAAGACTGTTGTACTTACCAGTCGAACAGCCAACCACTTACCAGCTTGGCTGTGACGTCACCTCTCGATTTCGCTCCCCTCTATCTTTGTCTGCAGCTGGTTGGGCTGGTCTCTGGGCCTCCATCTCCTACTTTCGCACTCCTTATCAGCTGCTCTAGTGTCAGCACTGGTAGGAGAAACAAGACAAAACAGCACCTGCCACCCCCACTTACCCAAACTCACCCACTTACCAAACTCACGAATGCCACTCTATGGTGCTGCTCTCCGTGCTCTGCATGAGTTGCCTCTTTTTAAACTGTATCTAGGTCAGATGACTCACTACTGGTCAGTCGTTTACAGAACTGGTTTTAACTAGCTGCTAGTTGCCTCCTACTGGAGAGTTACCTTGTTTTTCTCTGCCTAAACCTGAAAGATTCCCAACTATTTAACTTTTTCCCTTTAAATGAAACTGCTACTTTCTTAGAAGCTGCTGGCAATTGCCACTAACAATTTACTCCAGCCTTCAAATGGTTTAATGAGAATAACCCTTAAAACTCACCTATTTACCAAACTCACGAATGCCACTCTATGCTGCTGCACTCCTTGCTCTGCATGAGCTGCCTCTTTTTAAACTGCCTTTGTATTCTGTGTTGTTGGACATGTTGAACATGTGATTGATGTCAATGGTGGAAAAAGTGGGATGTGGGCGGGGGTTGGGTGTTATTGGCTGTGATACTTATGATTTCAGACCAATGTTGGTATTAAACTTTTGTTATTGAACATAACCTTGTTGCACATTGTCTCAGAGAGCTGCACCATTACACACTGGTGATTTCTCACCATGAAAGGGTTAAATACAACTTAACATCAATCAACGTAAAATTTAACTGGCACCAAGGTGATGGGCATCATTGATGTCTGAGCTGCACACACACAGAAGTGTGTCAGCGTTGTCACTCACATCAGCGCTCTTTCAGGCAAATCTTTCAGCTATCAGCTCCTCACATAAGAGTGGGGTTTAACAAATGCCAGCCACACTGCTGGCATTCGTTCCAGTGTGTTCCACTTTTCGTGGGCGTTATTTTGAGCGAGCGATAGTGTGGGTGATAGGTGTGCAAGGTGGTGAAATTGACGATGGACGATCTCCATGTCCGCTAGTATGGGTAAATATGCACTTTATGACAAAAAACAGTGGGCGGGCGTTCATATTGAATCTCGACATTAATTCCGTGCGGAAAGTAACACTGGGCGATATTATGGGCATTGATTTCACCAATTCTGCGATTCCATCCCAAAAAAGTGGGCGGGCGGTAATATTTTTTCCCGCCGTTAAGCACATGGGGAAAGGGACGATCGCCGATAAGTCTCCTAAAAAAGCCTGTCAGTTTCCATTTTGTGCTAAAATGGGCGATATATGGGCGTTGTACGTCATTTCAGCGGTAAAATGGGCGATAAGTGGGTGTTAAGCATGCAAAGAAAGTGGAGCTTCCAGCCCCAAGTCACAGATCTCTAAAAGAAAATGCTAAAAAAATGTTTCTTAGAATGAGTTAGTAAATGTCAAAGCAAGGTTAGGGCAAATTTCAAAAAAAGACAAACATTGACTAATTGACAGCCTGTTACGTATCGTTTTAATCCATAGCTCCTATGAGATTACATTCATAATGTTAACTGTCCAAATTAGTAACAATTTACATGACCTCCTCCTCCTCATCATCATCGGCAGTCCCTTGAAGCGAGGATGACTTGCTTCCACACCAAAAAGGGATAAGTTCACAGGTGTTTCAATGAAGGACCTAATATTACAGATCCCAAACTACATCGTGAAGGGCGGAGGATGCCCGTGCTTGGATTTTGTTACCGTGTGGTGGCCGTTGTACACCAGCCACCACACAGGCTTGACAGAGCTAGGTCTTGGACCAGTGGCAAGGATTAACCAAGACTAACTGGAGACCAGCTCTGCTGCACAGACAGAGCCGGGCTGGCCCGTGCTGCCCCTGTGTCTTCTGGGCCCCAGATTCACGCCTCTCCTGGGTCCCGGTCACTTCCCTGAACAAACTCTTGCCGCTCCTTCGCCCCTTCTGCCGTGCCTGCCCACACCGCAATCAGCTACCTGGCTTTGTAGCCGTCACTCTTCTGCAGCAGCACGCGCTGCTCCATGCAGTGGCATGCCTCCGCACGCTGCATCCTCCAATAGCCCCGGCCTGCTGGTGGACTTGGAGACCGGGACCGAGCAGCGGCCCGGTCCGGCCCAGCCCTGTGGGAGCAGCTTTAAAACCTCTGAGGAACTGAATACACACCAGCGAGTTCACAGTGATGAGACACCATTCCGTTGCTCTCACTGTGGAGAAAAGTTCACCCAGGCATTGCAACTCGTTGATCACCAGCGGGTTCACACCAAGGCGAGACCATTCAACGGCTAAAAGCCTGCTTTTTCAGGCGCAAGATTTTTGAGGACGTTTGTTAGGCAAGATATGCATAAATATCGCAAATACTGCCCTGCAAATGTCCTCGCTCCCGATATGCACGAGATCTGTCAAACCAGAAACTTGACAGATCGGAAAAGCCAGGTTTCAGCGCATGCACATTGTGCGCTGAAAACCGGCTTTTCCGATGCCTTCCAGAGAAACGTCGTATGGACCCGGGACATCAGAATTTCAGGGTCATTATCACTCAAAACTTGGCAAAATCCTTTTCTTTCTAAGTTATAGATATTTGAGGAACGCCTTTCACGCAGAGCTGCCTGATCATGGTGCCATGCATGTCTGAGATATTCTAAATAAGTTCATAAATCATATGGCAGCATCTAAATCATGGGGAAATGAGAGCTTCAACACGATGAACGGAACCCAGCTCTGGATTAATATTAGCAATCGATTCGGCGTGCCTGGGAAATGATAAAGCTGTCTGTCCCAGCAGACGCCCTATATATTCTCCTTACACCAGTCTCCTAAGGCAGCGGCTGCCTGTAGTTAAACTTTAAGGGCATTGCTGTAATCTGTTGGTGGAATTGATTTTTTATATATAAACCCATTCATTCGTGGTTACATTTGGAGCGCACCGTTACAGTTGGGAAAAGTAACCCGACTCCAATGAAAAGGTCAGGTTGCAACAAACCCCTCCCCCTACTCTCCTCACTCTTGTCACACAGATGTGATTCGGTGTCAGTCTGCGTGCAAACATTCTGACTTCTGGTAAGGGAAAAGTGTAAAACGAGATGGTCGCTTTCCCCGAAATAAGAAAACTGATACACACAGGGGGGATGGAGAATCCCCACACACACACACACACAAATACAATCGTGGCTTGCTGTCAGCTACTCGGCAGCACCACTTCGTAGCGATGCTGATTTTATGATTTAAATGATGAGTTTACTTCGGTTTAATCGGGTTTTTTATTTTTGATGATACTAGAGGAACCTCCTCACTTTGAGGTGGCACTTGAGCAGTCAGAGAGACTGGGGCAACCCAATGCCACCCCTTCAATGAGGAAGGTTTTGCAATAAATAGAGCATTTGGGGCGAGGTCAGTTTTTAATTTCAAAAGTGGGATTGTTGGATTTTTGCTAGGCAGGGGTATTAAGGGTTACGGAACCAAGATGGGTAAATGGAGATAAGGTACAGATCAGCCATAATCTAATTGCATGGTGAAACAGGCTCGAGGGACTGAATGGTCTATTGCTGTTCCTATGTTCATTGCCATTACAGGATTTACTCGCTTTACATAGAAATATAGGGCCCAAGTTTCCACACGATAAAAAGTGGGCGCCCCTCTGAGCTGGGCGCCCGTTTTTCGCGCCTAAAACGGCGCCAAAAAAAAAACTCGCAATTCTGGAGCGTTCTGCAGCTCCTTGTCTGTTTGGCGCGGTGCCCAGGGGGGCGGAGCCTACACTCGCGCCGATTTTGTAAGTGGGAGGGGGCGGGTACTATTTAAATTAGCTTTTTTCCTGCCGGCAACGCTGCGCGTGCGCGTTGGAGCGTTCGCGCATGCGTAGTGAGAAGGAAACATTGGCACTCGGCCATTTTTGTAGTTCTTTGTAGCTGTTTAATTTTTGAACATTTTTTAATAAAAGCACATTGCCATCAGCACATCAGCACTTGCAGCCTTCTCACTGTCTCCTTCCCCCCTCCCCCGCGGGAAGAACGGGCGCCTCCTCCCCTCTCCGCAGGAAGAACGGGTGCCTCCTCCCCCCCCCGCGGGAAGAACGGGTGCCTCCTCCCCCCCCCGCGGGAAGAACGGGCGCCTCCCCCCCCCCCCCCCCCGCAGGAAGAACGGACTATGTCCCCTGGTTCTGGACTTCCCCAACATCAGGAACATTCTTCCTGCATCTAACCTGTCCAGTCCCGTCAGAATTTTATATGAGATCCTCTCTCATCCTTCTAAACTCCAGTGAATACAGGCCCAGTCGATCCAATCTCTCCTCATATGTCAGTCCTGCCATTCCAGGAATCAGTCTGGTGAACCTTCGCTGCACTCCTTCAACAGCAAGAACGTCCTTCCTCAGATTAGGAGACCAAAACTGAATACAATATTCCAGGTGAGGCCTCATTAAGGCCCTGTATAACTGCAGTAAGACCTCCCTGCTCCTTTTCTCAAATCCCCTAGCTATGAAGTCCAACCTACCATTTGCCTTCTTCACCGCCTGCTGTACCTGCATGCTAACTTTCAATGACTGATGTACCATGACATCCAGGTCTCGTTGCACCTCCCCTTTTCCTAATCTGCCGCCATTCAGATAACATTCTGCCTTCGTGTTTTGCCACCAAAGTGGATAACCTCACATTTATCCACGTTATACTGCATCTGCCATGCGTTTGCCCACTCACCTAACCTGTCCAAGTCACCCTGCAGCCTTTTAGCATCCTCCTCACAGCTCACACCGCCACCCAGCTTAGTGTCATCTGCAAACTTGGAAATATTACACTCAATTCCCTCATCCAAATCATTAATGTAAAGAGCTGGGGTCCCAGCACTGAGCCCTGCGGCACCCCACTCGTCACTGCCTGCCATTCTGAAAAGGACCCATTTATCCCGACTCTCTGATTCCTGTCTACCAACCAGTTCTATATCCTTGTCAGAACATTACCCATAATATCATGTGCTCTGATTTTGCACACCAATCTCTTGTGTGGGACCTTGTCAAAAGCCTTTTGAAAGTCCAAATACACCACATGTGGGCATCCTGGAGAAGTTCTCGGAGGGTGAGGACTGGGAAGCCTATGTCGAACGGCTAGACCGGTACTTTGTAGCCAACGAGCTGGACGGAGAAGGAAGTGCTGCAAAAAGGAGAGCGGTCCTCCTCACGGCCTGCAGGGCATCGACCTACAGCCTCATGAAGAATCTTCTGGCTCCAGTGAAACCGACAGATAAGTCATATGAGGAGCTGTGTACACTGGTTCGGGAGCATCTTAACCCGAGGGAGAGCGTGCTGATGGCGAGGTATCGGTTCTACATGTGCCAGCGATCTGAAGGTCAGGAAGTGGTGAGCTACATCGCCGAGTTAGGCAACTTGCAGGACAATGTGAGTTTGATGGCTACCTGGAGCAAATGCTCAGAGACTTTTTTGTACTGGGCATTGGCCACGAGACCATCCTACGAAAACTTTTGACTGTAGAGACACCGACCCTCAGTAAGGCCATTGCGATAGCACAGGCGTTTATGTTCACCGGTGATACCACCAAACAAATCTCTCAGCGCACAAGTGTTGGCAATGTTCATAAATTAACTGGAACTGTGTTTACGAGCAGAAATATACAGGGCAGAAACCACGAGTCTGCAACTGCCAGCAGGCCTCAGGTGACCCAGATGACTCAAAGTCCCCAACAAAGGATGAATGCAAGGCAATTCACACCTTGTTGGTGTTGTGGAGGCTTCCATTCAGCCTATTCATGCTGCTTCAAAGGGTATGTTTGCAAGGTCTGTGGAACAATGGGGCACCTTCAACGAGCTTGCAGACGAGTTGCCAGCTCTGCAAAACCTGCTAAGCACCACGTGGCAGAGGAAGATCGGTCCATGGTGGATCAAAGCAATTTCGAGCCTCAATTAGGAGGCAGATGATGAAGTACACGGGGTGCACACATTTTCGATGAAATGTCCACTTATAATGCTAAATGTAAAATTGAGTGGCTTACCCATCGCCATGGAAATGGACACTGGTGCTAGCCAATCCATCATGAGTAAAAAGATGTTTGAGAGACTATGGTGCAAGAAGGCACTCAAACCAGCCCTGAGCCCCATGCACACGAAACTGAGAACGTACACCAAAGAGCTCATCACTCTCCTGGGCAACGCCATGGTCAAGGTCACCTACGAGGGCACAGTGCACGAACTGCCACTCTGGATTGTCCCGGGAGATGGCCCCACACTGCTTGGAAGGAGCTGGCTGGGCAAAATCCGCTGGAACTGGGATGACATCCGAGCACTATCACATGACGATGAGGCCTCATGTACCCAGGTTCTGAACAAATTTCTTTCCCATTTTGAGCCAGGCATTGGAAACTTTTCCGGGGTGAAGGAATGGGTTCACTTGGTCCCAGAGGCACAACCTATTCACCACAAGGTGCGAGCGGTATCTCACATGATGAGGGAGAGAGTGGAAATCGAGAAGGACAGGCTGCAACGCCCAGGCCACAGAACATCACGGAGCTGCGGTCGTTCCTGGGACTCCTCAACTATTTTGGTAACTTCCTACCAGGGTTAAGCACCCTCTTAGGGCCCCTACATGTGTTATTGCTAAAGGTGAGAATTGGGTATGGGGAAAAAAACAAGTAATTGGTTTTGAGAAAGCCAGAAACATTTTATGCTCCAACAAGCTGCTTGTATTGTATAACCCGTGTAAAAGACTTGTGCTAGCATGTGATGCGTCGTCATATGGAGTCGGGTGTGTATTACAACAAGCTAACGTTGCGGGGAAGTTGCAACCTGTTGCCTATGCCTCCAGGAGCTTGTCTAAGGCCGAGGGGGCCTACAGCATGATTGAGAAAGAGGCATTAGCGTGTGTGTTCGGGGTCAAGAAAATGCATCAGTACCTGTTTGGCCTCAAATTTGAGCTGGAAACCGATCACAAGCCCCTCATATCCCTGTTCGCTGAAAACAAGGGAATAAATACTAATGCCTCAGCCCTCATACAAAGGTGGGCACTCGTGCTATCAGCGTATAACTATACCATCCGCCACAGGCCAGGCACCGAGAACTGTGCGGATGCTCTCAGTCGGCTACTATTGCCCACCACGGGGGTGGAAATGGCGCAGCCTGCAAACTTGTTGATGGTGGCGCAGCCCGCAGACTTGTTGATGGTCATGGAAGCATTTGAAAATGATAAATCACCTGTCACGGCCCGCCAGATTAGGACTTGGTCCAGCCAAGATCTTCTGCTGTCCCTAGTAAAAAACTGAGTACTGCAAGGGAGCTGGGCCAGCATCCCCGTTGAAATGCAAGAGCTAATCAAGCCGTTCCAGCGGCGAAAGGACGAGCTGTCCATTCAGGCAGACTGCCGGTTGTGGGAAAACTGCGTAGTGCTACCCAAAAAGGACAGGGAGACGTTCACCTCCGGTCTCCACAGCACACACCCGGGCATAGTAATGATGAAAGCGATAGCCATATCCCATGTACGGTGGCCCGATATCGACTCTGACTTAGATTCCTGTGTATGGCAATGCAGCGTGTGTGTTCAGTTGAGCAACGCGCCCAGAGAGGCACCACTAAGTTTGTGGTCCTGGCTCTCCAGACCATGGTCGAGGATCCATGTCAACTATGCGGGCCTGTTTCTCGATAAAATATTCCTAGTGGTGGTGGATGCTTTTTCAAAATGGATTGAATGTGAAATAATGTTGGGAAGCACCGCCACCACCACCATTGAAAGCCTGAGGGCCATGTTTGCCACCCACGGCCTGCCTGACATACGGTCAATGACAACGGGTCATGTTTCACCAGTGCCGAATTTAAAGAATTCATGACCCGCAATGGGATCAAACATGTCACCTTGGCCCCGTTTAAACCAGCCTCCAATGGGCTCAATCAAATAGAGCCTTAAACGAGTCACAGAAGGCTCACTCCAAACCCGCCTGTCCCGAGTACTGCTCAGCTGCCACATGAGACCCCACTCACTCACAGGGGTGCCCCTGGCTGAGCTGCTCATGAAAAGGACACTTAAAACCAGATTCTCGCTGGTTCACCCCAACCTGCATGATCTGGTAGAGAGCAGGCGGCAGCAACAAAATGTAAACGATGGGCGCACTACTGCGTCAATTGATCTGAATGACCCTGTGTATGTGCTAAACTATGGACATGGTCCCAGGTGGATCGCGGGCACGGTGATAGCTAAAGAAGGGAGTAGGGTGTTTGTAGTCAAACTAGACAATGGACAAATTTGCACAAAGCACCTGGACCAAACGAGGCTGCGCTTCACATACTGCCCTAAATAACCCAGAACACACACCCAAAGATTCAACGACACCACCCCAGACCAGGAAATCGAACCCATCACACCCAACAGCCCAGCAAGGCCAGGCTCACTCAGCAGCCCTGCAGAGCCAACAACACGCCAGCCCAGCGAGGGCATAACCAACACACCAGAACAGACATTTGTACCGAGGACGGTCCACCAGGGAAAGAAAGGCTCCCGACCGCCTCACCTTGTAAATAGTTTTCACTTTGACTTTGCAGGGGGGAGTGATGTTGTGTATCTGTAATGCATGCACTCCCATGTTCCGCCACCAGGGAGTGCATCCCCTAAAGTCCCAAGGGATTCCAGCATACCTTGGGAGCACTGTATATAAGCTGGCCCCTAAGGCCTGTTCTTCACTCTGGAGTGTCTTAATAAAGACTGAGGTCACTGTTACTTTAACCTCCCTGTGTGCAGTCTCATCTGTGTTAGGAAGACAATACTGTCTATCCTTCCTAAATGTTGAATACCCCTGGATGTTGAGTTCCCAGCCTTGTTCACCCTGGAGCCATGTCTCCGTGATGCCAATTACATCATATCCATTAACTGCTATCTGCGCAGTTAATTCGTCCACATTATTCCGAATACTCCTCGCATTGAGGCACAGAGCTTCAGGCTTATCTTTTTAACACACTTTGCCCCTTTAGAATTTTGCTGTAATGTGGCCCTTTTTGCTTTTTGCCTTGGGTTTCTCTGCCCTCCATTTTTACTTTTCTTCTTTCTATCTTTTGCTTCTTCCCCCATTGAACTTCCCTCTGTCTCCCTGCATAGGTTGTCATCCCCCTGCCATATTAGTTTAACTCCTCCCCAACAGCACTAGCAAACACTTTCCCTAGGACATTGGTTCCGGTCCTGCCCAGGTGCAGACCGTCTGGTTTGTACTGATCCCACCTCCCCAGAGCCAGTTCCAATGTCCCAGAAATTTGAATCCTTCCCTGCTGCACCACTCCTCAAGCCACGTATTCATCTGAGCTATCCTGCGATTCCTACTCTGACTAGCACGTGGCACTGGTAGCAATCCTGAGGTTACTACTTTTTAATTTAGTCTGTAGTTATACTCATCATCATCATAAGCAATCCCTCGTATCGAGGATGACTTGCTTCCACGCCAAAAAGGGATGAGTTCACAGGTATTTCAATGACGGAACTAATATTTCAGGTCCCGACCTACATCCTGAAGAGTGGGAGATGCCTGTGCGTGGATTTTTTTAAATGTGTGGTGGCGATTGCACACCAGCCACCACTCGGTTTTGACAGAGCTAGGTCTTGGTCCAGTGGCAAGGATTAATCAAGACGATTGGAGACCAGCTCTGCTGAATGGACCTGATGTGCACACAATCGCAG
This sequence comes from Pristiophorus japonicus, assembly GCF_044704955.1. Classification (NCBI taxonomy): domain Eukaryota; kingdom Metazoa; phylum Chordata; class Chondrichthyes; family Pristiophoridae; genus Pristiophorus; species Pristiophorus japonicus. The sequence continues at coordinate 338,914,108 of NC_091978.1, read as the reverse complement.
TGTGGGCTGGCCCGTGCTACCCCATGGCCCATGGCTATTCTGGCTCCAAAATCATGCTCCTCCTGGGCTCCGATTGCGTCGCTCCACGATCACTCACCGCTCCTGCTGTACCTGCTCATGCTCCAATCACCAACCTGGACCTTGATGACGTCCAATTCAGTCACCCTCTTCGCTGCTGTCCCCCTCCTGCATCAGCTTGTGCTGTACCTTGCAGTGGTATGCCGCCACACTGCTCCTGGGGCTGCTGCTCGCCGCTCCTATTAAGGCCCCGACCTGCCGCTGATGGTCTCTTGCAGGTCAGGGCTGCCATGCTGTTATATTACCACTTCCCTGTGCATCCAAAACAGTTTTAGATACACTTCAATGTGAAAGGGGCATTATATAACTCAGGGGGCTGCTGAATGCACTTAATGCTGTGAGGTGGAAGAAGTTCTTGTTTGAGTTTCTACCCACTGTAGTGTGCATACATGCCAGCATGGAAAACTAGCAAAAGCTGAACAACAGCTTTGAAAAGTTCACACAACTCCCAAAAAAATGGCACCTCAAAGAAATAACTCATAACTCAAAATGCACAGTCCAGGCCTAAGATAAAGACTGTTGATTTTTGTGATTGAATAAGCTCAAATCTGGTTTTATTATGTGACATTCCAGTGTTTTGGGGATTGCAGAGCACAATTTGGCCATTTTTCTGTGAAAGCCTTATCTATGACCTGCGTAAACAAGTACAGTAGTTGCATTGAAAATAATACATAGAAGTTGCAACATGGAAATGGACCAGTCGACCCAAACAGTCTATGAGGGTGTTTACACTTCACATGAACAAATAGTCCTAATCATATTTACCCACCTGTTACCATATCTCACTATCCCCTTTACTTTCATACACTTATCCAATATAAGCTTGATTGTTGAACTAGTTTCTGTTTCAACCACTAAACCTGGATGTAAATTTCACAGCCTCTCAACTCTCTGTGTCAAGAAGTTTGTTTTGCTCCCTGTTCAAAATATCTTGCATTTAATCTTGTATCCATGGCTCCTCGCTCTAGACCCCTCAACTACTGGAAGCAGCCTGCTTCCATCTACTTTGTTGAATCCTTTCACCATTTTAAAAACTTCTGACAAATTGCCTAGTAATTTGCGTTGCTCTACAAAAAAAAGCCCCAATTTTCAAAGTCTTTCTTTGTATTTCCTCAGTGGTTCTGAGTTGTACCCTCTCACAAGACTTAATATCCTTCCTGTTGAGTCCAATACTACAGACATTACTCTAACTGATGTCCTGTTAAGATATTATATAGGCTTCTCATTGCACCTTGGATTATATTTTATACCTCGTAATGAAAGCGAGAATTTCATCAGCCTTATTTATGGCCTCATCTCCCTGAGATGCTGCCTTTAATGTCTTGTGAGCCTGTACCCACACATTGTTTGTCTTTTCCACAACCATAAAGCTATTTATATTCAGAATATAATTACTGCTATTGTTTTTACAATATCACAGTTATACTTACTGATACTAAATTTCATCTGCTACTTGTCAGCCCATTCCCCTGACTTATCAATGCCCCTATTCAACATCATTTGATAGTCTACAGAATATTTCGTATTTTGGTATTGTTATGTATGTTACCCTTGGCAACCTGTATCACACCACCACCAGAGGGCCTATCTGTTGGAGTCCCAAGGGATCCCAGCATCCCTTGGGAGCACTGTATATAAGCAGGCCTCCCACGCTGTACCTGCACTCTGGAGTTCAATTAAGGTTATACTTACTTATTGCATACAGTACTCAGTTTCATCCTTTATTACGAGCATAATAATTGGCGATGAGGTAATGAATAACTGCACGAAAATGCAAAGAACTGTCGGTATCCTGGAGAAATTCTCAGAAGGGGATGATTGGGAGGCTTTCGTGGAGAAAATCAATCAATTCTTTGTGGCCAACGAGCTGGAAGGGGACGAGAACGCTGCCAAATGAAGGGCGATCCTCCTCACCGTCTGTGGGGCAACAACCTATGGCCTCATGAAGAATCTTCTAGCTCCGGTGAAACCAACACCAAATCCTATGAAGAATTGTGTACGCTGGTCTGGCAGCACTTAAATCCGAAGGAAAGCGTTTTGATGGCGAGGTATCAGTTCTACACGTGTCAATGGTCGGAGGGCCAGGAAGTGGCGAGCTACGTCGCCGAACTAAGGCGCCTTGCAAAACATTGCGAATTCGACAGATTCCTTGAACAAATGCTAAGAGAGTTTTTTGTGCTTGGCATTGACCAGGATGTTATCCTTCGCAAACTATTGACTGTTGAAACACCGAATCTGAGCAAAGCCATAATGATAGCCCAGGCATTTATATCCATCAGCGATAACATCAAACAAATTTCACAGTATAAAGAGGTTTCAGATAGTACTGTGCACAAAGTAATGTCGTTTTCAAGCAGAATTGTGTATGGCAGAATGTACACGTCGGCTGCTGCGCAACCTCAGATGATCCACAGTCCGCCATCAATCGTTAATGCGAGGCAGTTAACACCTTGTTGGCGTTGTGGAGGTGATCATCGGGCCTTCAATGCCGCTTCAAACACTATGCATCAAAGGCTGCAGAACAATGAGACACCTCCAGGGAATGTGCAGGTGAGCTGCAAACCCTGCAAACCCTGCAAACCACCACGTTGCAGAGGAAGATCGCCCCATGGTGGATCAGGCTGAACTAGCGACTCGAACCGAGGAGGCAGAAGTGTACGGGGTACACACCTTCACCACGAAATATCCACCGATTATGTTAAAAGTTGAACTGAACGGAATTCCAGTATCCATGGAGCTGGACACAGGTGCGAGTCAGTCTATAATGAGCAAAAAGGCCTTCGACAGGCTGTGATGTAACAAGGCACACAGGCCCAAGCTTAGCCCCATTTACACCAAGCTAAGAACTTACACCAAAGAGCTGATCCCTGTAATTGGCAGCGCAGAAGTAAAAGTCTCCTATGATGGAGCAGTGCACGAACTCCCACCATGGATCGTGCCAGGGAATGGCCCCACACTGTTCGGCAGAAGCTGGCTGGAAAAACTCCGCTGGAACTGGGACGACAATCAAGTGCTTTTGTCCGTCGGCGATGCCTCATGTGCCCAGGTTCTGAGCAGATTCCCATTGTTGTTCGAGTCAGGTATTGGAAGTTTCTCGTGGACGAAGGTGCAGATCCACTAGGTTCCCGGTACACAACCCATCTACCACAAGGCACGGGCGGTACCGTATATGATGCGAAAGTGGAAATTGAGCTCGATAGGCTGCAGCAAGAAGGCATCATCGCGCTGGTGGAATTCAACGAGTGGGCCAGTCCGATTGTCTCGGTACTCAAAGGTGACGGCATGGTCAGAATTTGGGGTGCCTATAAAGTAACAATTAACCGTTTTTCACTACAGGACCAGTACCCGCTACCCAAGGCAGATGACCTATTTGCGACCCTGGCTGGAGGAAATACGTTCACCAAGTTGGACCTGACCTCGGCCTACATGACACAGGAGCTGGAGGAATCTTTGAAAGGTCTCACCTGCATAAAGGTCTGTTCATCTATAACAGATGCCCGTTTGGGATTCGTTCGACCGCGGCAATTTTCCAATGGAAAATGGAGAGCCTGCTAAAGTCAGTTCCACGCATCGTGGATTTCCAGGACGACATACTGGTTACAAGTCAGGACACCATCGAACACTTGAAGAATCTGGAAGAGGTTCTAAGTCGGCTAAATCACGTGGGACTCAGGTTGAAATGCTTGAAGTGTGTTTTCCTGGCATCAGAGGTCGAGTTCTTTGGAAGAAGAACCATAGCAGACGGCATCAGACCCACCGACGCCAAGACAAAGGCCATCAAGAACGCGCCGAGACCACAGAATGTGACAGAGCTGCGGTCGTTCCTGGGACTCCTCAACTATTTCGGTAATTTCCTCCCCGGGTTAAGCACCTTGCTAGAACCCCTACATGTGCTACTGTGCAAGGGAGACGACAGGGTATGGGGGAATTTTCAAGAGGCTACCTTTGAGAAAGCCAGAAATCTGTTATCTTCAAACAAACTGCTTGTTCTGTATAACCCATGTAAGCGATTAGTGCTAGCTTGCGATGCGTCGTCATATGGGGTCGGGTGTGTGTTACAACAGGGTAACGAATCGGGGATTTTGCAACCGGTCGCCTATGCGTCCAGGAGTCTGTCCAAGGCCGAAAGGGCCTACAGCATGATTAAAAAAGAAGCTCTGGCATGGGTTTACGGGTGAAAAAAATGCACCAGTATTTGTTTGGTCTCAAGTTTGAGCTACAAACTGACCATAAGCCGCTCATATCGCTATTCTAAGAGAGCAAAGGGATTAACACCAATGCCTCTGCCTTCATCTAAATATGGGCGCTCACGCTGTCGGCATACAACTATGTAATCCGCCACAGACCGGGCACTGAGAACTGCGCTGATGCTCTCAGTCGGCTACCATTGCCCACCACCGGGGTGGAAATGGCACAGCCTGCAGACTTGCTCTTGGTGATGGATGCATTCGAAAATGAAAAATCACCCATTATGGCCCGCCAGATCAGGACCTGGATCAGCCAGGATGCTTTATTGTCCCTGGTAAAAAAAACTGTGTCCTCCATGGGAGCTGGTCCAGTGTCCCAGCAGAGATGCAGGAAGACATTAAGCCGTTCCACAGGTGCAAAGACAAAATGTCCTTACAGGTGGACTGTCTTTTGTGGGGTAATCGCATGCTCTTGCCCAAGAAAGGCAGAGAAACGTTCATACGCGACCTACACAGCACCCACCCAGGCCAGATCCCATGTGTGGTGGCCTGGCATCGACTCAGATTTAGAGTCATGCATGCGCCAGTGCAACACTTGCTCTCAACTGAGCAATGCACCCAGAGAGGCACCGCTAAGTTTGTGGTCATGGCCCTCCAAACCGTGGTCTAGGATCCACATTGTCTTTGTGGGCCCATTTCGAGGCAAAATGTTCTTGGTTGTTCAATGCTTATTCAAAATGGATTGAATGCGTAATAATGTCTGTAAGCATGTCCACCGCCACCATCGAAAGCCTACGAGCCATGTTTGCCACACACGGCCTGCCTGATGTCCCTGTCAGCGACAATGGGCCGTGTTTCACCAGTGCTGAATTCAAGGAATTCATGACCTGCAATGGGATCATGCAAGTCACAGCTGCCCCATTCAATGGCCAGGCAGAACGGGCAGTTCAAACCATTAAGCAAAGCTTAAAACGCATGTCAGAAGGCTCCCTGCAGACCTGACTGTCCCGAGTCCTGCTCAGCTACCGCACCAGACCCCACTCACTCACCGGGGTTCCCCCAGCCGAGCTGCTCATAAAAAGGGTGCTCAAAACAAGGCTCTCTCTTGTCCACCCTGATCTCCATGATCACGTCGAGGGCAGGCAGCATCAACAAAGCATGTACCATGAACGCACAAACTTATCACGCAATATTGAGGTCAATGATCCTGTGTTTGTACTCAATTATGGACATGGTCCCAAATGGCTTGCTGGCACGGTCATAGCCAAAGAAGGGAGTAGGGTTTTTCAGGTCAAATTGGCCAATGGACTAACGTGCAGAAAGCCTTTGGACCAAACCAAATTGCGGTTCACTAACAGCTACAAGCAATCCAAAGAAGACACCACCAACTTCGACTCTCCAACACACACACAAGTGGCAACCTACACGATGGTTGACCACGAAGCCAAACTCACCATCCCCAGCAGCCCAGCAAGGCCAGCTGCCCAGCAGCCTAGTGAAGAACAAACCAACTCACCCACACCTGCATTTGTACCGAGACGATCGACAAGGGAGCGAAAAGCCCCAGATCATCTCACCCTATAAATAAGTGTACTATTGACTTTACAAGGGAGTGATGTTATATATGTAACCCTTGGCAACCTGTATCACACCACCACCAGAGGGCCTACCTGTTGGAGTTCCAAGGGATCCCAGCATCCCTTGGGAGCATTGTCTACAAGCAGGCTTCCCACACTGTACCTGCACTCTGGAGTTCAATTAAAGGAGCTAAGGTCACACTTACTCATTGCATACAGTACTCAGTTTCATCCTTTATTATGAGCATAATAGGTATCATCGACAAATTTCGATTCCACCCCTCGAGACCTACATCCAAATCAGTGAACAGTAGCGGTTCCAGAACTGAACTTTGTGGGACACCACTATCCACTTCCAACTACTCTGAAAAACAACCCTTAACTCTTTCTCTTTGTTTTCCACTTTCTAACCACTTTTTAATCCAGTTTTCTATCCTCCACCTAATTCCATACCCCTTAATCTTCTCTAATAATGTCCTGTGTGGTACTTACCCTGAAGTTCATACAGACCACTTTCACCGCATTTCCTCATCTATCATGTCTGTTGCCACTTCAAAAGAATTCCATGAAGTTTATCAAGCACAATTGCCCCCTTTGAAATCAATGCTAGCTACTTTTAACTATTTTTTCTTTATCTAGATACATGGTAATTTCAGCCTTAATTGAAGACTTCATTTTCCCAACCACAGATGTTAGCTAACTGGCCTGTAATTACCCGGATTAGCTCTGTCTCCATTTTTTACAAATTATATTACATTGGCCACTCTGCTGTCCTCTGACATAGATCCACACACAATGGAGTCCTGAAATATAAATTCTAGGGCTTCGAAAACATCCTCCCTCATCTCTCTCAGGAGCCTAGGAAACATCCCATCGGGCCCCAACATTTTATCTTCCTTTAGCCAAAATTAATTATTTAAAATGTTCATTATATATATCACAATACATCTCATCTCGGTCTCAATCGCTTCAGGACTCTGATATATTTCTTTTTAGTAAAGATTGATGCAAAGTACTTATTACATATATCTATTTTTGATCATCATCTACAAACTGACAAGCCTTTCATTTCAGGAGTCCCAGCTTGCATTTATCTACTCTCTTTACACTGATGTACTTGTAAAAATACTGTTCCTTTTAATGCTTTTAAAAAACCTTTTCCTCATACTCACTCTTAGTTTTTCTCAGCTCATCTGCTGCTGAAACCCTCATCCATGTCTTTTGTTACCTCTAGACTTGGCTATTCCAAAGCTCTCCTGGCCATTGTCCCAAATTACACCCTCCATAAACTTGGGCTCATCCAAAACTCTGCTGCCCATGTCCTAACTCGCACAAAGTCCTGTTCAACCATCACCCCTGTGCTTGCTGATCTATATTGGCTCCCAGTCCGGCAACACCTCGATTTCAATATTCTCATCCTTGTTTTCAAATCCCTCTATGGCCATGCCCCTCCCTATCTTTGTAACCTCTGCCATTCCTACAACCCTCCAAGATCTCTGCGCTCCCACATCTGGGCTCTTGCTCATCTTCCTTTGGCAACCATAACTACATCGGCTTAGGCCCTAAGCTCTGGAATTCCCATCCTAAACCTCTCCGCCTCTCTACCTCTCTCCTCCTTTTAGATACTCCTTAAAATCTACCTTTTTGACCAAGCTTTTGGTTACTTGCCCTAATATCACCTTATGCGACTCGGTATCAAATGTTTTTGATAATTACTCCTGTGAAGAGCCTTGGGATGTTTTACTACATTAAAGGATCTATATAAATGCAAGTTGTTGTTGTTAACCTCTTTTCTTATTTTCTCATATTCTCCTTTAGATTTTTTCATCATTATGCTTATAGTCGTTCTTCTTCAATTTTAATTGGTTTCTAACCTCTTATTCATGCTTCTTTTGTTACTATGTAAGTTTTTGCTAGTGCAGGCATACCTGATGTTCCACCACTTGTATTACAGGGAAAAATTAAATTGCACAAGTATGCATTTTTGCTGTTGTGAATTTAGAATTCTTTTAAGGGGTCACACTGAAGGCACAAGATTTATTTCCAATGGGGGCCTGGGAGTATGGCAACAACACCTCCCCTCTCTCCCCCGCCTTGGAAATGTTAATTTTGGGCTGTAATTTTCTTATATTTTGGAGTCTTGTGAAAAGAAACCACAACTGTGATCTGAAACACTGAGAGTTTGTTTACCTGAAACAGAATCTAAAGAGACAGCTTCAAGGCAAGTGTGAATTTAAAATTAATATTTATATATGAATTATTCTCCTTTCATTTACTTACCTAAGGTGGCATAGCCAGATTACACGATGAGGAACTATGGGATATGACCTGTTTGAACAAACTTGTCCCAAGTTTGCCATGCATAAGACACAGGTCTACTCATGCAGGTGAATCTTATTTGACAGCTTCTTATTATATCTCATTTTGCATCATCCTGTAGTGTACCCAAAGTATCAGTCCTATTTACAGTCATACCAGAAGTGTTTTGTACTCTGTTTCAATATCAGACAGGGAGCACTTCATTTCTAAGATCCATTCCACAGTAAGGCAGAAGTTTGAGACAATTATATGAAGCCTTAATCTATTATTCAATACAATTAAAACTGGAAAGCCACAATCTGTTGTTATTATATATGTTTTACTGCTATTTTCAATGGTTTGGCACCATTGTTAATAAATATCATAGCACAAGTGTGAAAATAACATTCAGTCCCAAACTTGCTGTGTGGACTGTAACTATAAGCAGCATAGGACTAAAAACCATTTTTATATCATGCTGATGCCATTGGGTTCCCCAAGTGTCGGTCTCGCACAGCAACTGCAAGCCAAATGTAAAACTATTGAGACTTGATATGACTGGCAGGACAGAAAATTTGCTAAAGGGCTCATGCTTGAGGAATCCAGTGGCACTAGCACAAGTCTCATGAAATATCAAGTGCCTTTGCTCATAAAAAAAACTTGACATACTTCTGTATGAATAGATGAGAAGAATGAAAGGCAACCAACCAAATAGACCATGGTATTTTATCATTATAGGACCCAGTGATCATCAACATTTGTATTACTATTCATATTAAAAATAGTCCAATAACATTTTAGAATTTCAGCCTATAAAATAGATCTTCTTTAATAGTGAAAATAAACACATAACAAAAACAATTTTGATCTAGGTTTATTTCACATTGATAAATATCCGAGAATTCTCTTGCACCTGCTATATATTGCTCATAAATTACGAGTTTTTCGCTGCAGGACAGGGATTTATTAATAATAACATGTCACTACTGGTGTCATATCCTCTGCATTGCATAGACTGTAATTAGACTATTTCTTGATAACCTGCAGTAATAGGACTATAATCTTGTAATCATGCACCAAGGACATGGAACACACTGACAGTCAATGTCCAACACCAAACATAAAATCCATACTTAAGATTGGAAAAGTATATATTATAAGTATATCATGGCAGGAATCAGGAAGTGAATATTAGACTGTAATTCAATCTCAGCCTTCAGATAACAGTGAAAAAGAAAGAGTGTGCATTTATATGGTACCTTGCATGACATCCCTAAGCACTTCACAGCCAATGAAATACTTTTGAAGTGTTATCACTGTTGTACTGAAGTACAACAACCAATTTACATACAAGGTGCCACAAACAGCAATGCGGTCAATGACCAGAGAATCTGTTTTACTGATATTGGTTGAGGGCTAAATGTTTGCCAGTAAGTATACACTGCTCTTCTTTGCCATGGGATCTTTTACATTCACCTGCACAGACAGGCAATGCAACACTGAAACGTCAACCTAACTTGGAGCTTGAACAACAACTTGAATTTATGTAGCGGCTTTAACATGGAAACATGTCCCAATGCACCTCACAGGCGTGTTATCAAGCAAAATTTGACACCAAGCCACATAAAGATATATCAGGACAAATTATGAAAAGCTTGATCAAAGAAATAAGTTTTAAGGAGCGTCTTAAAGGAGGAGAGCAAGGTAGAGAGGCGCAGAGGTCTAATGAGGGAATTCCAGAGCTTAGGGCCTAGTCATGTGAAGGTATGACCACCAGTGGTTGAGCAATTAAAATTGGGGATGCACATAGGTCAGAATTAGAGAGGAGAGAGATCTCGGAGGATTGTAGGGCTGGAGGAGGTTACAGAGATCGGGAAGAGGCGAGGCCATGAAGGGATTTGAAAACAAGCATGAGGATTTTAAAATAGAGGCGTTGCTGGACCAAGAGCTGATGTGGGTCAGCAAGCACAGAGGTGTTGGATGGAGCAGAGTTTTGGATAACCTTCTAACTCTATGAGTACTATCACTGAGCCAAGGCTGACATAAGTCATCATCATCATAGGCGACCCCTCGAACGAGGATGACTTGCTTCCACAAGTGTTCATAGATGTTTTAATGAAGGACCCAATGTTCCAGTCCTGAACTCCAGTTGAGGGAGTGGAAGATCCCTGTGCATGAATTTTTTTAACATGTGGTGACCGTTGCACATCAGCCACTACACGGGCTTGACAGAGCTAGGTCTTTATCCAGTGGCAAGGATTAAACAGGACGACTGGAGACCTGCTCTGCTGCACAGACCTTGTGCGCACACACATCGCAGTGTGGGCATGTCCATGCTGCCCCTGGGCCCTCGGCTCTTCTGGGCCCTGTACCCTCATTCGCCGCACCTCTGCCACGATGTTCCAGGGCCCGGCGCTCCAGCTCTATTTATAGCCACGACCTGCGGTGATGTTCTCACACAGGTCGGGGCGGCCCACCATGTTTATTATTAATTAATTTATTATTAAGGATGTGGTAACAGGGCACTTAGAAAAGAACAATAAGACTGAGCAGAATTAACACAGATTTATGAAAGGGAAATCACGTTTGTCAAATCTGTTGAGTTTTTTGAGGTTGTAACAAGTAGAATAGATAAGGGGGCACCAGTGGATGTGGTGCACCTGGACTTCCAGAAGGCATTCGACAAGGTGCCACACAAGAGGCCATTAAACAAAATTAGGGCTCATGGGATTGGGGGTAATATACCAGCAGGGATTGAGGATTGGTCAACGGACAGAAAACAGAAAGTAACTAGTGATCAGCGACTTACTGATCTGTCATCACCTGAACCCCTCCCAGTTAACCATTTTTCTGTATTTAACATATATAGTGCAAAGCACTGTTTCTGGTTATCTCCAGTGAAATAAATTCTTATATTGCTGAAGTTTAAGTGACATGATTTCATTTTTTTCACCCAACTTTTTGGACACAATCAGCCTGGGCGAAACTTGCCACAGACAGAAAATGCCATCCCTGGTTTCTGCATCAGGTGCACTGGCAGCGTAACTCCAGGAAGGCGCACCTATTTCCTGTTCAGGCGTGCACAGTTGTTCCAACGTCGTGAACCAGAATGTGAGTGCTCGAATCTTGCACATATGTTTGCGATTTTGCGGGTGTGGCGCGATCGTGCGCCGATGGAAGCGCGTTAATTGATGGCCAGTGGGGCCCAGCCGGACTGTGAGCAGCACATCTGACCTTGGAGCCGGCGGCCAATGACTACATTTACTATCCTGTCAGGGGTCCGGCGTCACCATGTTTACCGGGCTGCTCCTTGCTCATACTGTTGTCGTCCGAGGCAATTCTGCAGAATAAATGTGCTTCCGCACAACTCAGGGCTAAACTTACAGATTTTTATCAATGCCATCAGAAGCTCTGGTTGTTAATGCTTGAAATCTTTGCATTTGTATTGTCCTGTATTTAATTCAATCCCGCACAGTGTTACTTGGCTCTCGACATCCATTATTGTCTCAGTTTTGGCTGATTAAAAGCACTCTTGCCTCTGAGTTAGAAGGTTGAGTGTTCAATCCCCACTCCATAGACCTTAGCACCTCATCGAAACCTGTCGGAGGTGCAGTCTTCGGGTGAAACGTTACATGTAAAAAAAATCCCACTGCCCAATTTGAGGAAGGGCAAGGAAGTACTCCTGGTGTTGTCCCTCATTTATCCTTCATTCAACACAAACCAAATGATCTGGTCACATAATATATTGTCGTTTGTGGGACCTTACTGTGTGAAAATTGCTTGCTATATTCCTAACATTGCCACAGTTGCTGCATTTCAAAAGTACTTCATTGACTGTAAATCGCTTTGAGAAGTCCTGACGTCATGAAAGGCGCTATATAAATGCAAGTTTTTAAAAAAAAAATTAATTCCAAAAGGTTTGTTTCTAATACATAAATGCAGATTTGAAGGGACATGGGTTCATTTCAGCCAAATCTATAATCTCTTGTTCCTTATCGCCCTGTGGCCCCTGGCTCTGAATAAGTTGTTGATGCCTACTCATGGCACCGTCCGAGGGATGTTCTTTTCCTAATTGGTATTCGTGTCTCTTATGCTGCCGTTGTTTACATACACCATTCCTGTCTTTGTTGTCTGATCTCCGTGGCAGAGCAAGCACACTCGTGTTTTCAGCACTCTATCTCGGAGACATGTTATTCGTTCTCACCTTTCAGCCTGTTACCTCTTAAACAACGTCCTGGAGGATTTGTAATTGTGTCTCTGGGGAAAGTGTTGCGCTAGTTAAGACAGAGCGGCATTATACATTGTGAGGTGCTCGAAAAACATGATCTCAGCCGTGAGAACCGAAGTCAAAGAAAACACGTTTGTCTTGAGGCAGATGGGAGATATAAGCGAACGGGATAAGCATTTCCAATATTGCGAATCTCTTTATACATGCAAGTCTTTAGGGGAGACGAATTTATGATATCATGTTGTATCGTGTATTTCTATGGGGCTGGTATGCAGCCCCACAGAAGTAGCAGAGTCGAGCAAATCTGGCGTGATCATATTTGACAGAAGTAATAGCTCCACAAGGACCCTTGCCTGACATATTTATTGTCAAGAAGGATAATGCATGCAGGGACCTTTAAGTAATAGGGTAATGAGAATGTGATGTCAAACGACTGCACAGGACGGCATTTTTCTCTGTACTTCTTGTCATTTTAAAATAAAAGATCAGATTCAATTTGTGAATAGCGGTACAGTTCGATATCGGTCTCTCTCTCTCATTTGGTTACACAATAAACGTGGACATGTTAAGAAAGATGACTGCCTGCAGAAAACGATTTCCCCCCCACCCCTCATTAATTTTGGCGTTAGCTGTTAGGGTGCTGTTCACTATCAGACAGGACTGGTGGGAACCACTGGTTGTATCTGATACTGCTTTTGCAGAATGTTTGCTTGGGGGCCAAAGGTTATTAGTGAGAGTGCAGTAATGTAAAAGCAATCGTGTCTTTGTAGGGAGCGAGTCAGATGTTTATTTTTCCCTCCCACCCACCCAGTGGGATTATTATTGCAGCTCTGGTGCTTGCTGGAGTTCATTCGGTCCCACAGAGGCAACTCGTTGCGGTGACGTCTTTCATCGGCACCCAGGTCGGACTGTTTCGATTCACTGCCAATCATCTCTACAAGCCACTGACTGAACAGGAGAAATAAGCTCTTGTGAAGCACCAGGATCATTCAGATGATTTCCTATAAAATCTCCGGTTGTGCTACAAAACTAGATAGGCTGACGAATGGTGATCTGTATACATGCTGGGCACTTATGGGGTTTGTTGTGTGGGAAAGGGATCATAAGAATATAAGAACATAAAAAATAGGAACAGGAGTAGGCCATATGGCCCCTCGAGCCTGCTCCGCCATTCAATAAGATCATGTCTAATCTGATCATGGACTCAGCTTCACTTTCCCATCCATTCCCATAACAGCTTATCGTTTAAGAAACTGTCTATTTCTGTCTTAAACTTATTCAATGTCCCAGCTTCCACAGCTCTCCGAGGCAGCGAATTCCACAGATTTACAACCCTCTGAGAGAAGAAATGTCTCCTCATCTAAATGGGCGGCCCCCTATTCTAAGAACATGCCCTCTAGTTCTAGTCTCCCTCATCAGTGAAAACATCCTCTTTGCATCCACCTTGTCAAGCCCCCTCATAATCTTATATGTTTCGATAAGATCACTTCTCATTCTTCTGAATTCCATTGAGTACAGGCCCAACTTATTCAACCTTTCCTCATAAGTCAACCCCCCTCATCCCTGGAATCAACCTAGTGAACCTTCTCTGAACTGCCTCCAAAGCAAGTATATCCTTTCGTAAATATGGAAACCAAAATTGCACGCAGTATTCCAGGTGTGGCCTCATCAATATCTTGTATAGCTGTAGTAAGACTTCCCTGCTTTTATACTCCATCCCCTTTGCAATAAAGGTCAAGATACCATTGTCCTTGCTGATCACTTGCTGTACCTGCATACTATCCTTTTGTGTTTCATGCACAAGTGTCCCCAGGTCCCGCTGTACTGCGGCACTTTGCAATCTTTCTCCATTTAAATAATAACTTGCTCTTTGATTTTTTCTGCCAAAGTGCATGACCTCACACTTTCCGACATTATACTCCATCTGCCAAATTTTTGCCCACTCATTTAGCCTGTCTATGTCCTTTTGCAGATTTTTTGTGTCCTCTTAACACATTGCTTTTCCTCCCATCTTTGTATCATCAGCAAACTTGGCTACGTTACACTCAGTCCCTTCTTCCAAGTTGTTAATATAAATTTTAAATAGTTGGGATCCCAGCACTGATCCGTGTTGCAACCCACTAGTTACTGGTTGCCAACCAGAGAATGAACCATTTATCCCAACTCTCTGTTTTCTGTCAGTTAGCCAATCTTCTGTCCATGCTAAAATATTATCCCCAACCCCGTGAACTTTTATCTTGTGCAGTAACCTTCTATGTGGCACCTTGTCAAATGCTTTCTGGAAGTCCAAATACACCACATTCACTCATTCCAATTTATCCACCTTGTTTGTTACATCCTCAAAGAACGCCAGCAAATTTGTCAAATATGACTTCCCCTTCATAAATCCATGCTGACTCTGCCTGACTGAATTTTGCTTTTCCAAATGTCCTGCTACTGCATCTTTAATTATGGACTCCAACATTTTCCCAATCACAATTGTTAGGTTAACTGGTCTATAGTTTCCTGCTTTTTGACTACCTCCTTTTTTAAATAGGGGTGTTACATTTGCAGTTTTCCAATCTGCTGGGACCTCCTCAGAATCTAGGGAATTTTGGTAAATTACAACCAATGCATCCACAATCCCTGCTGCTACTTCTCTTAAGATTCTAGGATGCAAGCCATCAGGTCCAGGGGATTTATCCGCCTTTAGTCCCATTATTTTACTGAGTCCGCCCCCCCTGCCCCCCCACACCCCACCCCCCCCATAGCCCCCCCCCCCCCGCCATAGCCCCTTGACTATCCACTGTCGGAATATTGTTAGTGTTCTCTACCGTAAAGACTGATACAAAATATTTGTTCAGAGTTTCTGCCATCTCCATGTTCCCCATTATTAATTCCCTTGTCTCATCCTCTAAGGAACCAACATTTACTTTAGCCATTCTTTTGCTTTTTATATACCTATAGGAACTCTTGCTATCTGTTTTTGTATTTTGTTCTAGTTTACTTTCATAGTCTATCTTCCCTTTCTTAATCACTTTTTCGTTCTTTGCTAGCTCTTAAACGCTTTCCAGTCTTCTGTTCTCCCACTAGTTTTGGCCACTTTGTATGCCCTTGTTTTTAATTGGATACCGTCCATTATTTCTTTAGTTAACCACAGATGCCCTTCTTTTCTCTTACACCCATTCCTCCTCACTGGAATGTATTTTTCTTGAGAGTTGTGAAATATCTCCTTAAATGTACACCACTGTTGATCAACCGTCCTACACTTTAATCTATTTTCCCAGTCCACTTTACCCAACTCTGCCCTCTTACCTTCATAGTCTCCTTTATTTAAGCTTAGTATGCTGGTTAGAGATCCAACTTTCTCACTCTCCATCTAAATTTGAAATTCAATCATGCTATGATCACTCATTCTGAGGGGATCCTTTACTAGGAGATTGTTTATTAATCCTGTCTCATTACACCAGATCTAAGAAAGCCTGATAGTTTAATTGGAGCAAATCGAAGCATGTACGTTTAATCATTTCAATCAAATAACTGGTGAAAGTTAAATCTATGAACATACGTTTCAGAGTATCAACCCTTTGTATGCCTTCCTGCACTCAGACAGCTGCCTCCAGATGCAGCTTGTTGTTTGATATGAGCCTGATATACAAATAAATAAAATATATATTGTGATAGGTGTTCCCCTATCTACTTGTTGATGTTTCCATTACTATAAGGGAGTGTGTTTTGTTTGAATGGATGTGTGTGTCTGTCAGATGAAAGATACATCCTTCTTGCAGAAGGTGTGATAAGTTGTGTCAATGCCATTCCTTTGTTTGCTGGTCTCCTGTGTTGAAATAAAGCCCCCAGTGGATGAGAGACGTCGCTGACACATCTGTCAGAGGAGCTGCCAGTTCTCCTCCTGGGGATCGGTGTGCGGTGGCTGTCAGGCAGCTCCGGCACAGACCAGGCAGCCTGCAGTTTGTGATCTTCACTTTCTGTCCATTCCCATGAGTAGAGAAGTTCCGGCCTGCTTGTCAAATGTCTCAGACTGACAAGCTCAGGTATATCAGGGCCGGCAGCTCTTAGCCTTTGGAGACCAGGTGGCATATCACAGGAGGCAGAACAAAAGATCTTTCAAAGAGCCATGGTGGAGAACTTTCCCCCCAAGGTATTGGTGAGGCCACGCCTGGAAGACTGCGTGCAGTTTTGGTTTCCATATTTACGAAAGGATATACTTGCTTTGGAGGCAGTTCAAAGAAGGTTCACTAGGTTGATTCCAGGATTGAGGGGGTTGACTTATGAGGAAAGGTTGAGTAGGTTGGGCCTGTACTCATTGGAATTCAGAACAATGAGAGGTGATCTTATCAAAATGTATAAGGAATTGAGGGAGATTGACAAGATGGATACAGAGAGGATGTTTCCACTAATAGGGGAGACTAGAACTAAGGGCACAACCTTAGAATAAGGGGTTACCCATTTAAAGCAGAGATAAGGAGAAATTTCTTCTCGCAGAGGATTGTAAATCTGTGGAATTCGTTGCCTCAGAGGGCTGTGAAAGCCGGAACATTGAATCAATTTAAGACAGAAATAGACAGTTTCTTAAACGATAAGGGGATAAGGGGTTATGGGGAGCGGGCAGGGAAGTGGAGCTGAGTCCATGATCAGATCAGCCATGATCTTATTGAATGGCGGAGCAGGCTCAAGGGGCCGTATAGCCTACTCCTGTTCCTATTTCTTATATTCTTAGATAAGTCTATCAAGTATATGTGTGCATTGTGCATCAGTGTGTCTGTATGTGTATGCGTGCATGCGTGTATGTATGTGTCTCCATGTATAGGTGTCTATGTGTGTGCATTAGAGAGAGTTTGGGCACTTTTCCCACTAACATACCGAATATGCACAACATTTCATTTACTCCTTTTAAATTCATTAATTATGCAGAGTATCTCTACCTGGCAGTGACTTTTGTGTGTTACAACCATGACTTTTCTATAATTTTCGATGGAAACAACTCCCTAGGGTATATACCCTCCTCTAATTCTGCCCTCTTGAGCATCCCTGATTATAATCGCACAACTATTGGTGGCCATGCATTCACCTGCCTCGGCTCTAAGCTCTGGAATTCCCTTCCTAAACCTCTCCAACTCTCCTTCTTAAAACTTAACTTTTGACCAAGCCCAATTTCTCCTTAAGTGACTTGGTGTCAATTTTGTTGTCTTAAAATGCTCCCGTGAAGTGTCTTGGGACGTTCCACTACGTTAAGGGCCCTATAGAAAGACAAGTTTTTGTTGGCACTGGGAGAATTAAGATTTGTCCGTGGTATAGCTTCCTTTTTTCATTTATCATCTTCATCATATGCAGTCCCTCAGAATCGAGAAAGACTTGCTTCCACTCTAAAAATGAGTCCTTAGGTGGCTGAACAGTCCAATACGAGAGCCACCTCCAGTCTCTGTCACGGGTGGGACAGACTGGAGGTGCTCAGCGCCCTCCCGGATGCACTTCCTCCACTTAGGGTGGTCTTTGGCCAGGGACCCCCAGATGTCAGTGGGGATGTTGCACTTTATCAGTGAGGCTTTGAGGCGGAATGGGCATCTCTGGGCAGAATTTAATCATCTTTGTGCGTCCCTTCAGTTTAGTAGCCTTACCTCTCTCTCCCACCCCACCCCCGCTCCAGATGATTCACATCTGGATGTAAAGACCCGCTTCGGTCACTCTGATTCAAGCTGATTCACTGTGTCACTCTCACGGGTCCCCGATCAACATTTGTGTTCCAAAGCTTTCCAGTTACAAGCTGGAGGGCTCTCCGGTGATTAGTAGACGCACAAGGCATCAGACGGCCCTCAATGCAGGGCAACCCAGTTGAGGAAAAATATAATAAGAAAGCGTTTGTAAGGACAAGTAATAAAGCAGCAGCGAGGTGTATTTCGGTTAGAATTTAAGGTCTTTAGATGTGAAAAGGTTTTGTGAAATGGCCTCACCCTTGTGTACATGAATAGACAGGATTAAAAAAAAGCAAAGAGGATAAATAGACAGCTTTAATGGTTAGCCTCTGGCCATCTTCTGATGGGGAACTGAAGTAGATAAAAAATTTAATGCACTTCCTATCATGCAAGCGTGTGATGTGCTTCTTTGATGAGGATTGGCTTGGAGAGTGTAACAGGATGACGGCCTGTGGGTAAGCGAGAGATTTCAGAGCACATCTCCGCAGCATATGGCAGTTCCTGAGCCCAAGCGCAGGATATGTTGCCAGCTCTTAATTACCAACTTATTAGCACTCAAGTAGCCAGTGCTGGGGGCACTGGCGATCCCCAGCCAGCCCTGAAGCTGGCGTAGACCATGTACTGTAATTAAATTGACCTGCAGGACTCGAAGGCTTGCTACTGCCCACCATGACATCCTTCTGGGATGAAAAAAAAAAATTTCTCTTGGGGGATCTGGCACATTTCTTGATACCTTTACATGTTGCCATTGGCCAGCATAGCATTTTTCAATATAATTTTAATATAATGTCATATATTACATATTGCAATGAGAATGAAACCTTGCTGGGAGTGTGTTAAAGGTTTTCAACGCACTTCCAAAACACATTTCAGTGCCTGTGTCTTTTCACGCGTTTCTCTTTGGATGTTAATTGTTAGAATTTGTGCCGCCATGTCTGCCCCCAGTATGCCCATCAATTGATTTTGTGCATTGCACCATTTAATGAGAAGGGGTGTATTACCATATATCATACTATACCAGGTTTATAATGGAGCTTGCTGACAGGAAAACATGCTTCGCTAGGGATACTGTTATGTTGCTGCGTTCACATTAGTGCTAAGTGGTTCTGAGTGTGCATTGATGTGAAAGTGGCATTGCAACGTGGGAGTAAAGTTCCACTTTGGACCGAAGGCAGAAAGCATCTCACACCAGTTAAGAGTTACCTTGGGTGCGGTAAAATTCCAGCCCAGTGTGCAATTGCATTTTCAAGATGCTTAATGATAGAAAGTGGATTCTCCCACCCACTGCCTCCTAACATTAAACATTAGCTACCCAGGGAGCAGAGGTCTGCACGTGTCCAAATAGATATATGAGTGCTCCTTTGCAAATTACCTTATGGAATCTGCAACAATGGACAATCAGCGGTATAATTCCAGTCTAATGAGTGTGCATTGATCCAAAATAGATAACTGCCATAAAACCGCAGTGTAAAAAATGGCAAATCCTCTTTCATATACAAGACAATATAATATATTTGGTTACACGAGCACCTCTTGAAACTTATCTGATGAGATATTAAAATAAATACATATCTTCTTTAGAGGGTGTAAACACTGGATTGTGATAAATGCATGTTTACCTTATTGCAATATGTATACCTCAAGGAGGGGTGTTTTCCCCAAATTCAGTTTCTCATCTTCCTGCAAGTGAGCTGCAGATGCCATCAAAAGTGACCTTGTTGATGATACAAACCTCTACCGCATGGTCAACTCCCTATTTGAAAAAGAGTTATTAATGAATTCCTCTCAGAGAAGATAGCACACTAATCATCCATCTCCTGTTCATTCTCTCTGCATCTGTCTCCAATTTTTTGGTTGCCATGAGTCTTTCAGATAAAACCCAAGACGAAGAAATGGGGATCTGACAGAATAAAAGTAGAGGAGCAATCTGACAGGAATAGAAACATGTGTGAAAATATGGCACCAAAATGACGATCTGAGATGAGACGAGTCAAAAATGAAGCAATGCTGTAATAACAGGGGAATCTGGGAGGTTGATAAGTAATCAACCACATGGCCTGAAAATCAGAGGACAAAATGGAGGCTTTATATCAAAAGCAGAAGATAAAAGGTGTAAGGCTGAGGTTGGAATGTTAAGTGACAGTTGTGGGAAGAGGAAAAGTAGCTGTGAGCCAACTGGAGATGGAATCAAGTTGTGTAATCAAAAATGATCAAGCAGTCTATCCAGACAGGTAGTGGAAGCAACCAAGAAAAAAGGGATGAAGCTGATTGGAAATTTTTAATTGAATATAATTTAATCAGAGGCTGAGGAGAGATCAAATACAAAGTTGATTAATTAATTAATTCATGTCCATGCAGTGCCTAAGCCTGAGCTCCATCCTTGTAAAAAGTGTGATTTATTTATCACTTTATTTACACTTGGGGGGATGGTAATTCAGGGAGTGGCACTTATTTTTTTTAATTATGTATTACATTCAAATGCTGAAATGTTATTAATTCAGGGAGTGATATTTTCTAATTTAAAATATTTATTATAGTTGAAAGCTAAGGGGAGATTAATTTGAAGAGTGATATTTAGCAGTACAATGTTAATTGCACTTGGAGGCTAAAAGAAAAGAGGCACTGAAGGTTTATAGCCAGATTACAGTGAATAGCAGTTATTTAGCTAGTTAGTTATCAGTTGATACATTCAAAGGCTTGAGGTTTCAATTCATGTGTATTTGTGTAATTATTTTCTGATTGAAGGAGCTGCAATAGAGTTAAATAAACTAGAGTCAAGACCTAAGGTATGACTAGCCAAGAGCATAAGTACAAGCAAGGTTCTTGGGTGGTACCTAATGGGTAATTACAAACTGGATGTTTTGATCCCAATATATAGTAGTCGGCTGAAAAGTAATCATCAGCAGGGGCCAATGAATCTTGAATTATAGCAGAAGATCTGAGTGGGATCAATGTGTACAAGATAACCAATCAACTACAAAAGGTTAAATATGACTTATGTCTTGCTAAAATAATATTCCACACTGCATAGTCTCAGTACGTTCTGAGATAAAGTGGCTATCTAGAGGGAGAATGCAGTTAGGGAATGTATTCAGTGTTTGGATTACCACAACTTCATTTTTATTGCATTCTTGTAAAATTGGAACTGGTTTGTCTCTTGTTTGTTAAAACTGCTGTCAAAATTTACACTGGCGAGTTAAACATTTGGTTTGTGCAAATCCAAGGTTTATATTTAATGGATATATTATAAGTGCCTTCAATATGAATAGAGGATATATTGCTGTGGTCAAATCCTCTGAAGTGTGTGCTTTAATTGAGTCATTCCATTTGAGTGGGGCAAATGTTCTGATTGCATTTGGCCGTTTCTCTCCATTAACCTTTCCAGTAAAGAGAGGAGAATATATTTCCTGGCAATCATTGATTTGGATACATCTTTTAACTGAAACTATTTAGTTGATTGTGAATGCTATAGGTTTCTAAACTATCTAAATGTGAATTTAGTCTGGAGTACCTGGTTTCCCTTATTCAACCTTTTTCAAATAATTATACTAAATGGCTGGCTGCCATACTAAATTGCTGAAGTCTTACATCGAAAGAACCCGGACTGAAAAAGATTAAGTTGCATGGTGTTGGTGTCCTGCTTTGTAAGTGGGTATGGTAGTGTAGTGGTTATGTTACTGGGCTAGACAGCCGGAGGCCTGGACTACTAACCCAAAGGTCATGGCAGTTTGAGATTTTGAATTCAGTTAAAACAAAATCTGGAAATAAAAGGCTGTGAAAGTATCTGTATCTGTAAATGTGATCACGATGTTGACGGATTGTCGTAAAAACTCAGTAATGTCCTTTCTAGAAAGGAAACCTCCTTACCCCCGATTCACACCAATGTGGTTGACTCTTAACTGCCTTCTGTAGTGACCCAGCAAGCCGTTCAGTTGTATCAAACCACTAGAAAGAAACTTTCAACTGTTCAAAAAGCAGGTCCAACACCACCACACAGGGGAACCAGGAATGGACAGTAAATGCCGGTCTTGCCAGTGACACCCACATCCTGAGAATTAATTTTTTTTCAAATATCCTGCTTGTGATAAGATAACAAGTGGAAGATGTCTGAGAGTAAATGTAGAGAGTTATAAGGTAAGGTAACATATACAAGGCAGAATGTTAATCCAGCAGAGACCAAAATAAATTACAGAGATCAGAAATTTGGGCATGGCTGCCAGTTAAAAAATGGCCAGAAAATTATCCGCAATGTGTGCCTGAATTCCCAATATGCACAGATGGCACGTGAGACTCTCCGCCTGCCGCATGGACTTCTAAAATTACATCTTTAGTGTCAGCATCAAGTACTCCCATTTCAGATTAGATGCAGACTAAAGGTCACTCAATGCGCCTGAGATGGCCACAATTTTGGCAACAATGACGAGACCAGTGCGGCCGGCATTGGTGGCATGTGGGGAACACACACTCCAGGCTCCATCCCTCCCTCTCAACACAATCGTCCATTGATGGGGCTTGTTAAACCCGCCCTGCGAGTGTCAAGGCCAATTAACAAGAAGCCGGTCTGATGAAGTCATCTGATGATGCCTGTTTGCTTAAAGGGCCAACCTTATTTTGACGGTTGTTCTGTCAGTGTTCTACAGCATTGAGGTGCTGCAAACACTGACAAACACTGCACAAAGGTGCCCGGCGCACCCAGGCTGTCTCAAGACACCCTCCAGATGCTTATGGAGGGAGTCACAGCATGCATGGTGTCTAGTGCAGCATCAGGTGATTGCAGAGAAGGTTGATGTTATTGTTGGTGATGCTGGTGTGTTTAGTGATGTTGATGTTGGGGCTAATCGTGGTGGGATTCTGAGGACCAATGTGAGCTGGAATAGATGGCAGGTGAGGTTGAGATGACAGAAGTGACCTGTCAGTGGTGAGAAAGGTTGCTCCAAGGAGGTGACAGCAACAAGAGAGTTCACTGCAAACACTTCCAAACTGCATAGAGTTCAAAAGTTTTTTCCAAATCCTGAAGACATCAGCTTCTGACATTGGAAAGTGAACAGCTGTGAATTGGTAGCTTTTATACCACTTCTGTAGCTGTCAAGTTGGAGAGTCACTGAGTACCCGACAAGTGTGGTATAAATATATTATCTGCTTTTATCTGTGTTCTCAATGCATTTAGTTGGTACATAGGAATACTTATTTCCATACACGCCTATGTATAAATCACTCTTTTCCTCAGACGGCCATTGAAAGCGGTGTTGAATCTCCGCATCAATGTTTGCCTTTGTTGATAAAAGGCTCCCGGGATATGGGAAATGGTCTACATTGTCTAGGGCTGCGCCGTGACTCTTGATGACTGGGGGGCAGAGCTGTGCGGCGAGGACAGGCTGGTGGAGGACCTTTGTCTTATGGATGTTAAGCGTAAGGTGGGCAGTGTAAATGTTACAAGGACACCCTCAAAGCCTCCCTGGTAAAGTGCGACATCACCACTGACACCTGGGAGTCCCTGGCCAAAGACCACCCGAGGTGGAGAAAATGCATCAGGGAGAGCATTGAGCTCTTCGAATCTCAACGCCACGAGCGTGAAGAGGTCAGGCACAGGCAGCGGAAGGAGCATGTGGCAAATCAGAGCCACTCACCCCCCCCTCCCTTTCCTCCGACGAATGTCTGTCCAACCTGTGACAGCATGTGTAGCTCTCGCATTGGACTGTTCAGCCACCAAAGGACACACTTTAGGAGTGGAAGCAAGTCTTCCTCAATTCCGAGGGACTGTCCATGATGATGGGATGTATAAATATATTATTATTTCAATTAGTTGAAGCAAAATAGTGGCCCTAACTTGAAACCCGAGGGACGTCAAACTTGGTAAAATGGTAAGTGCCTGGGTAAAATCCTTTTAAATACCTTTAAATTACCTCTTTAGCATCTTAATTGACTGGCCTGCTGCTTACTGTTGGGTCTGCGATCCGCATGCAGACCCGACAGTTAAGAAACGGACACGGAGGTGGGTTCAGAGCGGACTTCGATCCCGCTGTCAATCAAGGCCATTTTGACAGCGGGCCCGCCTCCAAACCCACCCTCGCAGGGCTGGGAAGATTCCGGCCATTACTTGCAAATGTGACATTTTTCTATTCCTAAACTAGCAATGCTGTGGGCTTCTATAAGCAAGATTGTGAATTTGGTGTCATTTGGAGCTAAATAAGGTCAATTCTGTGCTGTGGGCCCATACCCACTAAGAACTACATTGAGATAGCTCAACTAATTTTGTGTAAGATTCTTATAACAAACGGACAGAACAGGGTTTTATCTGATTTGTTCCAGAGCTGAAAGGCCAGTGTTTAATTCCTTGGGCCATTCAAACCCATGACATACTGGGTGGAGCTTGTAACTTCAGCAAGGGCTTAAAACAGGCAGTAGTGGATCTGCCATGTGTAAAACAGGCATATCTGCTGGTGTGTAACAGGCAACTGATACACCACTGCTCGCTTTACTCCCCACTGAAGTTGAAAGTTACGGCCACTATTTTGCTTCAACATATTGAAATAATAATATATTTATACATAAGAGTGTATGGAAATAAGTATTCCTATGTACTGACTAAATGCATTGAGAACACCGATAAAAGCAGATAATGTATTATACCATACTTGTCGTTTCTCAGTGTGTAAGTGATGATGAGTATCACTTCACATGCCAACTCTGAGTTAATGGATGAATTCAATGTGTTGTCAGTGCAAAGCTGCAAGTTGAATTGTTCCATTCCTAATACAATAATGGATTAAAAGCAAGTTGTCACTTGTTCTAATCATTGATCCTCAATTGACATGGTTGCTTTGCCTCATGCGTTGGGTTGATTTTTGGTTAGAGGTCCAAAAGAGGTGTTATTACAGTGAAATCACTTTGGAGAAGTGTCCACATTAGCAGAACATTTGCTGCAGCCAAAAGATCCCAGCAAACAATGTGACAGTTTTATAGCTCATGGAGGGCACTGAGCACCTCGAGCCTCATCGCCGAGAGCATGCAGAAATCAAGCGCAGGCAGCGGAAAGAGCGTGCAGCAAACCAGTCCCACCCACCCTTTCCCTCAGTGACTATCTGTCCCACCTGTGACAGGGACTGTGGCTCTCGTATTGGACTGTTCAGCCACCTAAGGACTCATTTTAAGAGTGGAAGCAAGTCTTCCTCGATTCCGAGGGACTGCCTATGATGATGATGCTGAGTGTTCAATTGAGGGTGATGCTATCACTTTACCACAGACTGAAGGAAGAGCAAACAAAGGTTACTTTCCTGAACTTGTAAAGGTTTTAAAACATTCATTTAAATAATTTAAATTAGAAATTGGAGAAAATTTCCAGAAATATTATTAGTGGAACATGGGAGAAACTTGGGTTTTTCAACATTGAAAGGAGACAGCTGAGAGTTGATCTTACAGAGGAATATCTGATAGTAAATGGTATATCTGCGACATTACTTTCTAAATTGTGAGAGCAGGACAAAGAAACAGGTTCAAACTAATAAAAGGCAAATTATGGGCTGATATTAGATAGTTATTTTTCATACAAAGAGTGATCAATACTTGGAATGGACTCCTGAGCATCGTTGTTATTTTTGGGGGTGGGCAGTTGTGTGGGCGGCGGCCAAGATGGAGGGCAACCCATCTCAAACTCAGCAGCCTGAGCCCTAGGTGATTTTAACTCTTGAGGCTCATCTGCACAGGCCCAGTCAGGTTTCCGCTCAAAACCAATGGGAAGCAGAAACTCACGGGCAGGGCGGGAGCAGAATGTCAGGTGTTAGAAGGCCATCACCAGGGACCGAAAGAACAGTCCCCGGCACTCCGATAAATTTGTGGGGCCCTGAGGAGCACTCCTTCTCCTTCTGGCTCAAAACCGCAGCTTAAAAACAGAACCTGCATGAAGAGAGCAGGCCCTTCGAGGGTAAGCCGATTTTAACTGCCTACCTGCCAGGTTTTCGCTGTATGTACAACGTTAAATATGCCCCTCTTGATAGAATAGTGGAAGGGAAATCCCTGTAAATAATTGCATATGTCAATTTGAAAGAAAGAAAGACTTGGATTTATAGCGTGGCCTTCACGACCACTGGACATCTCAAAGAGCTTTACAGCCAATGAAGTACATTTGGAGTGTAGTCACTATTGTAATGTGGGAAACACGGCAGCCAATTTGTGCACAGCAAGCTCCAACAAACAACAATGAGATTATGACTAGATAATCTGTTTTGTTATGTTGATTGAGGGATAAATATTGGCCAGGACACCGGAGATAACTCCCCTGCTCTTCTTCAAAATAATGGCCATGGGATCTTATACATCCACCTTAGAGAGCAGACGGGGCCTCGGTTTAATGTCTCAGCCAAAAGACAGCACCTCCAACAGTGCAGCACTGTCAGCCTAGATTTATGTGGTCAAATTCTTGGACTTGAACCCACAACCTTCTAACTCAGAGGCAAGAGTGCTACCCACTGAGCCACAGCTGACACTGGGTAACTTAATGAACTTTCTGGATAGATGAACTAAGATGAGCCAAATGATCTTCCTCATTTGTAATTATCTTCTGAGCTGTAACACTCTCCAGATATTAAGAGAGTCTAAAATGAAAGCATAAATGTAAATATTGGGGGTGAAGTACAACTCTGGCAGAGCACAGAATGGGCGGTAGCAAATCTATCAACCGTTATTCATCCCACCCAGTTTTCCTTTCGATTTGACTTCACAGAAGTTGAATGCTACCTTTGTTATGCCTTTAGCTAAACTGGAATTGTTCACTGATATCAAATTTTAATTATTTTAAGGAATTTTTAAAAAACTTTATGCTTATCATGGTGAGGAATAGTGGTGCTTGGAAATGGAACATACTTTCATTTTGTCACCCAGGATCAGCATCAGATGTAGTTCAGAGTATCTAGACTCTGCTTTGCCCCAACAACATGCCTTAGTCTCAATCAATGCGGAACACTTTTCACAGGTCCAGTGTAAATGTTCCCATTCCCTACACCAACCTTTGTAAGCCTGAGTGAGCATGCAAGCACAAGCAGCTTTTCTGCTGAGAAAACTAGCACCAAATAGCAACTGTTTAACGGCTGGTTGAAAAGCTCCCTTGTGAAACAATTGTAGATGATGTCAGTTCGAATTTGTAATGAATCAACACCAAATTGGCTTTTTTGCTCAAAGAGGTTGGGAAGTGGATGAATTCACTATGGTGGAGCAATAGACACTTCTCACGTTGGAGCTAAGTGTGATAGATTCACAGAGCCACACTACACACAAGTCTTTAAGATGGAGCAGCTTTCCGGAACTCTCTAGAAGTCTGTGGAAGCCTGCTTCTTGTCAGGTGACCTGACTGTTTATTAAACACTCTGGTGCAGTAACACAATATGTCCACAGTGTGGAGCTACAGACATTACACTAAGATACATTCTTGGAGCGTTACTCTGCATCTGAACACAATGGGATAAGTTTTTTGTCTTCAGTGCATAGGTGGTAATCTGGCAGATCACCTGTCCATTAGAGAACTCGTTCGATTTTCATTAACATGAATAAAAATCAGAAGGGTTCGATAATGGGCGGGTGATCCACTCTGCCAGATAGCACTCATACAGTGAAGATGAAAACCTATACCTGAACCTTCAATAAATTCATGAGGATAGATTTTTATTTATATCACTTGTGCATAAAGTATCATTTCTGGTAGTGAACAGAGAGGAAAATCTGGTGGGAGGATCATGTCCTTCCCAACAGAGCATGCCGGATATTCCTTCTATTAATGAAAATGGAAGGAAAATCAGACAGACTCCATTACAGACTTGTGATCTTCCCATTCCAATTTCCCCGTGTGCACTCATCCATATATCCAGGCAGTGGAGATTAAAAAAGTCTACCTCAGCAGAATATTTCATTGATGGCAGAACATTACCAGTGTCCTTTAACCCTTACGAATGCTAACTCAACCATGGCTGTGAGAAGTTATGCATATCCATTCTTCTGCAAAAATTCCCGCAGAACACCATCACTGATGCAATCTTAATTACATATGGGTCGAAATTTGGTACCGCCATTCTTGAGGCGTTGTCACTGCATGAGAGAAATTTTTAACAGTTAGCTTCAGGCATGGTCCCCAAACTTGAAATTCAATGTGGACGCCTAAAGAATTGATAGCAGTGTAAAAATCATGGCGTTCCACACTTACCTAGAGGCGCTATGCTGCGCTAATTGGGCGGTTAAGCTGGGGTTCAACATCCGGGACTTAGGCAGCATTTGAAGCTGCGCCACAGACATAGTGGCACCATCTGGATTGAATAGAGGCGTTGATTGGGCGCCTCAATGCCTCTTGGGTATATTCGCTTACTACGCACTCACTCAGTCAGTGAGCATGGCAGACCCTGTAGCAGCAGTTCGTCAGCGTGCCCACCGGTTCACGGATGCCACACTGGATACATTCCTTGATGCCCTGAAGAGGCATCGGCAGGTGCTGAGGACAGAGGCTGGGAAAGAGACCCCAACCCCAAACATACCGGAGGCTATGGAAGGAAATAGTAGAGCAAGTGTCTGCGAGTGACACAATGCCAAGGACAGCCATGCAATGTAGAAAAAAATGGAGCGACCTGATGCGGCTAGTGAGGGTGAATATCTTTAGTTTCAAACTTCAACATGTTATGCTCTGACCTCTATGCGCAGTCTCTGCTCAATGTAGTATTTCCGAATCCATGCTCTAAGTGGGTGAGGCCACAGTCAAAGTTCCCATTTGCAGCCTCATCCAGTGCAAGGGCCTGCATGCGCTGTTAACCGTGCTACTCGGTTCTGCAGATCCACCCCTCATGTTGTTGACTCCTCAGTCTTCATATGCATCTTGAAGACGGTAGCCTCCCCATTACTGTTCGGTCCTGACACCCTAATTCAAGCACTGCCACAGCAAGTCCACGCCGCGACTGGTAGTTACATCGAGCTATGAAGACTGTCATCGAGTAAAATGTACTAAACATCGAGCTGTGAAGACTCACAGAGTCAAATGTAGTAAAGTATGTAAGGCACTTGGGACACACTGATAGAAGGCCTCGAACTCTGACTTTCTCTTTAATGTTACCTGCAAAGCTCGCACACAACTGATGGGAGTAAATGCGGACTGGTGGAGGGGAGCCAGACCTCCAAGGGCTCAGTCCATTGGAGGAACAGATAGCTGCCCTGATGGACGTGCAAGTGGATGCGATGGCTGTGGGTGTGGCCAACCCCCCTCGGGACAGTGACGGTATGTTGAGTTCCTTTGCACCGACCTTCAGGACACTTGGCCCTGACAACATCAACATGCAGCTATTTCCATGAGACTGGCATTCACAAATGCCTTTCCTGCTCCTGACCACCTCCCCTGCAGGTTCTGTGTTTATGCTTTCAGATCTCGGGCGCTTTCCACGGGGGCAGATGTTGGCGACGACCAAGAGGACAAGGAGGAGGAAGAGGACGACATCTCCTTCAACCTCACACAGGAGGCTACGCTGTCAGAGAGCGGGGTCAGCAGCGCTGCTGACCAAGGGGTGGTGGAGGAGGTGGAGGTGGGTGATGCTCTGGGACCCAGTAGCCTCCAGCAATGCCACTGGGGTGGGGAAGCCCGCGGGCCAACTCCCCGGAGGGTGAGTGCGCACCTGAGTGATGCCCAGCAGAGTGCTGCTGGGCATCAATCCCTGCAGTTGCATAGTGATCTGCTGGGTGCACTCGCAAGGGTGGCACAGAGTCTTGATACATTAGCTGTGAAGATGGAGGAGTCCACCTCAACCAATGCTCATGCCTCTTAGCCGCCCCCGAGCCCATCATTGGTGGATACCAATGGTGCTGGATGCAAATAATGAACATGGGGTTCACAGACATGGCGGCACAGGCTATGGCTAATGTTGCAGTGGCCATTGAGCACCAGGCCAATGCTATTGTAGGCCTCCATACTCAAATGTCTTCAGTGTGTGGTGTCTTGAGTCAGCTCTCTGGTGTACGGCAGTCGCAGACACTCTTGATGCAGAGGCAAGTAGATTCAGCGAATGTATTGACCGCTGCCATCCAGTCTGGGTCCCCATCAGTTGAACGGGGACATAACCTCTCTGACCCAGCACAGGAATCTGACCTCACTCAGATTTCTGCAGATGATGATGCTCTGCCCCGGGGCGTATTAGCCTGTTGGGCCAATTGGACTGTGATGTCGTTTCTCAGGATGACATAATTTTGCAGCTGCAGCCAACTGCACCCCATCCACAACAGAGTGCTTCCACCCATGCTGAGGTTATGCAATATGCAGCTGGGTCTTCCAGGGCCTGAGCTGGTTGGAGACATGCTGCTAGGTCATGTGTGGGTGTGGCTCCAAGTCAGCAACTGACTACCAGCCTTGCTAAAGGCCCTGAGACCCCATTGAGGAGGAGCAGTAGGCGTGGGAGGGGAAGAAGGGAAGGGGTTGCAAAGCCCTCTTTAGACAAGGTAAAGACCTTTGGGAAGGTGGCCACATATGCTGACCTTGTGAAGATATGAGCTTTTAAAACTAGTAGCACTTAAATGATGCACCAAACACTTGCTTGATAGTCAACAGAGATGGCTAGGTTGTTGCAATGTGAACTCATGTAAATTATTGCACTTGGATGAGCGATGCAACAATTGTTTGGTACTCGCCAGAGATAGCTAACTTGTTACAAAATGAACTGATGTCAATGGGAGCACTTGGATCTCTATCAGAATGTTTGAAGGGGCTTTGTGGGTATGTTGATGTGTTGGAGATTGAAATTGTTGTCTTGTGCTTGTTTTCAGCACACATGATTTATGTTTGCAATAAACCAAGTTTGGATTGTTCACATGATGAGGCACTGATTATTTAAGATGGAGGGCTGCAGGGTGTGTAGCGATGTGTTGAGTTGATGCCCACATTTATAGTCTGGCCATTGGGCACGTCAAGACTCATTCATTGAAATCTATGAGCGATGAGTCTTTGACGAGCAGCCCTTCCAACCGCAGCAGTGTCATGCTGCCTCCGCATTTGCTCAGGCTCCTTGTCTTCCTCATCATCCTCCTCCTGAGGCAGACCATCCATCCTTGGTGGTAATGGCTGGCTGCTCATAATGGTCAGGTTGTGCAGCATGCAGCAGACAATGGTGATCATGGAGACGCTGTCAGGTAAATACTGCAAAGCCCCTCCAGACTGGACAAGGCAGCGGAAACGCTGCTTCAGAACCCTGATAGATTGCTCGATAATGTTACGGCTTGTAGAATGGTTGGTGGTATGGCTCGGTGGTGGGATTGCAGAGGGGTGTCATCAGCCATGGCGCCACCCCATATCCTTTGTCGCCCAGGAGCCAGCCACGGCCTTCATGTGATGGCTTGAAGAATCGTGGCAAAGTGGTCTCCCGTAGGATGAAGGCATCATGGCAGCTGCCAGGATATCAGGCATTGACAGTGAGGATCATCTGCCTGTGATCACAGAGTAGCTGAATGTTGAAAGAGTGGAATTCCTTGCGTTTCCGAAAGATCTCTCCATTGGGCGGCATAACCCTCAATGCCACAAGCATGAAATCAATGGCTCCTTGAACCCTGGGGAAGCCCGCTATCCTGGCAAAGCCATGGGTGCACTCATCCTGGTTTTCCCTTGACATGCTAAACTTGATGTAGTCCATTCGTTTGTCGTAGAAACATAGAAGCATAGAAAATAGATGGAGGAGCAGGCCATTCAGCCCTTTGAGCCTGCATCACCTTTCAATATGATCATGGCTGATCAACGTTACCCCATTCCTGCTTTCTCTCCATACCCCTTGATCCTTTAGCTGTAAGGGCCACATCTAACTTCCTTTTGAATATATCGAATGAACTGGCCTCAACAACTTTCTGTGGTAGAGAATTCCACAGGTTCACAATTCTCTGAGTGAATAAGTTTCCCCTCACCTCGGCCCTAAATGGCTTACCCCTTATCCTTAGACTGTGACCTTTGTTCTGGACTTCACCAACATCAGGAACATTCTTCCTGCATTTAACCTGTCCAATCCCATCAGAATTTTATATGTTTCGATGAGATCCCATCTCATTCTTCTAAATTCCAGTGAATATAAGCTAGTCGATCCAGTCTTTCTTCATATGTCAGTCCTGCCATTCCGGGAATCAGTCTGGTGAACCTTCGCTGCATTACCTCAATAGCAAGAACATCCTTCCTCAGATTAGAAGACCAAAACTGTACACAATATTCAAGGTGTGGCCTCACCAAGGCCCTGTACAACTGCAGTAAGACCTCCCTGCTACTATACTCAGATCCTGTCGCTATGAAGGCCAACATGCCATTTGCCTTCTTCATTGCCTGCTGTACCTGCATGCCAACTTTCAATGACTGATGTACCATGACACCCAGGTCTCGTTGCATCACCCCTTTTCCTAATCTGTCACCATTCAGATAATATTCTGCCTTCCTGTTTTTGCCACCAAAGTGGATAACCTCACATTTATCTACATTATACTGCATCTGCCATGCATTTGCCCACTCACCTAACCTGTCCAAGTCAACCTGCAGCCTCTTAGCATCCTCCTCACAGCTCACACTGCCATCCAGCTTATTGTCATCTACAAACTTGGAGATATTACATTCAATTCCCTCATCTAAATCATTAATGTATATTGTAAACAGCTGGGGTCCCAGCACTGAACCTTGCGTTACCCCACTAGTCACTGCCTGCCATTCTGAAAAGGACCCGTTTATTCCTACTCTTTGCTTCCT
This sequence comes from Pristiophorus japonicus, assembly GCF_044704955.1. Taxonomy (NCBI): domain Eukaryota; kingdom Metazoa; phylum Chordata; class Chondrichthyes; family Pristiophoridae; genus Pristiophorus; species Pristiophorus japonicus. Next base: position 338,881,328 of record NC_091978.1, on the reverse strand, counting down.
GTCTGCCAACCAATTCTCTATCCACGTCAATACATTAGCCCCAATACCATGTACTTTAATTTTTCACACTAATCTCTTGTGTGGGACCTTGTCAAAAGCTTTTGAAAGTCAAAATACACCACATCTACTGGTTCTCCCTTGTCGACTCTACTAGTTACATCCTCAAAAAATTCTAGAAGATTTGTCAAGCATGATTTCCCTTTCATAAATCCATGCTGACTTGCCGATCCTATCACTGCTTTCCAAATGCGCTGCTATTACATCTTTAATAATTGATTCCAACATTTTCCCCAACACTGATATCAGGCTAACACGTCCATAATTCCCTGTTTTCTCTCTCTCCTTTTTTAAAAAATGGGGTTACATTAGCTACCCTCCAATCCATAGGAACTGATCCAGAGTCTACAGAATGTTGGAAAATGACTACCAATGTATCCACTATTTCTAGGATCACTTTCTTAAGTACTCTGGGATGCAGACTATCAGGCCCTGGGGATTTATCGGCCTTCAATCCCATCGATTTCCCGAACACAATTTCCTGACTAATAAGGATTCCCTTCAGTTCAGGGAAGTCCAGAACCAGGGGTCACAGTCTAAGGCTAAGGGGTAAGTCATTTAGAACCGAGATGAGGAGAAACTTCTTCACTCAGAGAATTGTGAACCTGTGGAATTCTCTACCACAGATTAGATACCGTTGGTCACCTGGCAAATGTAGCAATGTACTGGAAACTGCGAGATGTTGCATATATTGCCTGCAGGAGATTGGAAGATGCCGATAGCATAAAGCTTCAGTGTTACCATCACTTTCACTGTCACTGACAGCGAGGTCCTGGTGCTGATGTCAGCTGCCAGGTATGTCCTATGTCCACAGAAGGGGCAAAGCTCCGTGACCATCTCCCTGCGGGATCTCAGCCTTCTTAAGCACTGCTCCTCGGACATCTCAAGGTGCAGTATAATGTTGATAAGTGTGAGATTATCCACTTTGGTGGTAAAAACACGATGACAGAATATTATCTGAATGGCGACAGATTAGGAAAAGGGGAGGTGCAACGAGGCCTGGGTGTCATGGTTCATGGTTTGAAAGTTGGCATACAGTTACAGCAGGCGGTCAAGAAGGCAGATGATATGTTGGCCTTCATAGCTAGAAGATTTGAGTATAGGAGCAGGGACGTCTTACTGCAGTTGTACAGGGCCTTGGTGAGGCCTCACCTGGAATATTGTGTTCAGTTTTGGTCTCCTAATCTGAGGAAGGACGTTCTTGCTATTGAGGGAGTGCAGCGAAGGTTCACCAGACTGATTCCCGGGATGGCAGGACTGACATATGAGGAGAGACTGGATCAACTGGGCCTTTATACTTTGGAGTTTAGAAGGATGAGAGGGGATCTCATAGAAACATATACGATTCTGACGGGATGGGACAGGTTAGATGCGGGTAGAATGTTCGCGATGTTGGGGAAGTCCAGATGCAGGGGACACAGTCTTAGGATAAGGGGTAGGCCATTTAGGACTAAGATGAGGAGAAACTTCTTCACTCAGAGAGTTGTTAACATGTGGAATTCCCTGCCACAGAGAGTTGTTGATGCCAGTTCATTGGATATATTCAAGAGGGAGTTAGATATGGCCCTTATGGCTATGGGGATCAAGGGGTATGGAGAGAAAGCAGGAAAGGGGTACTGAGGGAATGATCAGCCATGATCTTATTGAATGGCGGTGCAGGCTTGAAGGGCCGAATGGTCTACTGCTGCACCTATTTTCTATGTTTCTATGTAAGAGTAATGTGCACGGTAAACCCTGCATGTGTACGGCCTCCTGCCCCGCCGTCTGGGATCTCACCTCTGGGGAGGAGGATCCACATTTCAAGTCGGCGCCGCAGGATGATGTGGTGTACCATCACTGCCCCATCACTTGGCACAGATCACAGCGAAATGGAGATTTCAAATTTATCCGACATGGAAGCTAATGTGTGCACGATACTACTAGTCAGTCTGACAAGTCAACAGCAGTACAATGCCAACACCCGACTGTCTGTCGAGCATCAAAATCATCACTGACCGAGACCTCTGAGCCGTGGCTGCATCTCCCTTTAAATAACGCCACCTTGTCAGTCCAACTTTTTCAGGCGTCATGGACGCCAGCTGTTAAATGAGGCAGAAAAAGTGAATTTGGTGAGAAGGGCGCAAAGGAGGCATTGCACTTGTACTGACGTCATGATTTCCATGGCGTTAGCTGGCAGTATGTCTTCACGCCCGTAAAGAATTATCACCAAATTTCGTGTCAGGCATGAATAGCATTGAGCACCACTCCCAGCCGCCTAACTCCCAGTTAACACCTAACACTGGCGTTATCAGCAGACATTAGCAACTGAATTTTGACCCCTTTATATTCTATCAAAATATTTTAAAACAAAACTGGGTAGATCTTTGTCCTTACTGCCTGGGTGTTAAGGATCACATGGCTCCCAGTTAAGCAACGGCTCCATTTCAAAATCCTCATCCTTGTTTTCAAATCCCACCATGGCCTTGCCCCTCCCAATCTCTGTACTCTCCTCCAGCCCTACAACCACCCCACCCCCCCACCCCGAGATGTCTGCGTTCCTCTAATTCTGCCTTCTTGAGCATCCCTGATTATAATCACTCAACCATTGGTGGCCGTGCCTGATGTTGCCTCGGCCCAAAGCTCTCAACTCCCTGCCTAAACCTCTCTGCCTCTTTACCTCTTTTCTCCTTCAAGATGCTCCTTAAAGCCTGCCTCTTTGACCAAGCTTTTGGTCACCTGTCCTAATTTCTCTTTATGTGGCTCGGTGTCAAATAGTTTGTCTCATAATACTCCTGTGAAGCACCTTGGGACGCTTCACTACATTAAAAGCGCCATATAAATAAGTTGTTGTTGTTGGAGTATGGAAAGGAAAATCTGGCAAGAATGATCGCATGCCAACAATAGAACCAATTGGTTTTCCTTCTGTTGAAATTAATGCAAAGAAAATTTGCCAGATTGTGTTTGGTCCTCTCCGCCAGAGTTTCTTTCCATGCTCTATGCAGTCGATCCTTAATGCCTTGATGGTAAAGTCACAAATCTACTCCAACATTCCAGCTGAAAATCACTGTTCATAATATCATAAGATGACAGTTAGACATGTTTGCATGGCATTCCTCTGCCTGTGTTTTAACACAGGAATAAACCCATTTAAAGAAAGAAAAGACTTGCATTTATAAAGCACCTTTCATGACATCAGTACGTCCCAAAGGCCTTTTCAGCCAATGAGGTACTTTTGAAGTGCAGTCACATGTAATGTAGTGAAACACCTTGGCCAATTTGCGCACAGCAAGGTCCCACAAACAGCAATGAGATAATGACAGATAATCTGCTTTAGTGTTGGTTGAGGGATAACTATTGGCCAAGACACCAGTGAGAACTCCCCCGCTCTTCTTTGAAATAGGGCCATTTGATCTTTTACATCCACTTGAGATGGCAGATTTGGCCTCAGTTTAAAGTCTCATTTTATTTAAACGGTTTAATGCCTCCCATAGTCTAATGAACGTAAGATTGCATTAATAGTATGGGTGAAGTAATTTCTAGGCTTATCTGTGCAGACTTTGCAGAGGGCAGTCAGGCCAGACTGAGAATAACTCTCACAAGATGCTCAATAACATGGGGCAGTATGCCAGCAAATTATCCCTTCAGTATGTGAACATTAATAGAAAGTTTTTCACTCAAGTTTGTTTCAAGGTTTTTAAAAGCAGCACAATGCCAGGAAACAGGGTAGTATTTCAAATAGTAGCAAATACTGTCACTGAGTAATGATAATGGACTCTAACACCTATCATGCAACCGAGGACAATAAAGATACTAAACCTCAGGTGATGTTGTCCTTGAAATCTGTCAATGTATCATCAATTCTTTGGTTCATTGTCGGTGATTTTCATTTATTTTAGAACTAATACACTCTGCCGTCATTATAAAGGGGAATTGTGCTATTTATAATTTGAAGGGCCTTGATTTCCAAGTTTTTTGTTACATTTTACATTGTGTTCAGGATATTCAACATACCACACAGTTCACAATAATTAAAATACAAAATGATTGGCTCCTATAATTAGGGTAATATATAATAATGACTGTACTCTGATGGCTAAACGGGGTTCTTGGAAATGCTAGCACAGACCACAGAGCACAGTGAATGTAATTGAACGCTTTGCTATTAGATGGTGAGCTTTTCAGAATATTTAAATATTTCACTTTCTTTTATCTTGAGTTTCTGCCAGTGCTTTCATGGCTGAATCTTGCATCTGATTGATATTTGGCCAAGTTTGAAGAAATAACCTTCAAAATATCAAACACAACTTCATAGGAGTATAAGCCCATTGCAATCTGAAGGCCATTTCACAATGTAAAAAATATTTGTTTCCTGTGAAGTCACTAATGCTTATTTTGCTTTTAGTGTCTGATTCACCACAAGAGGAGTATGTTGCTCGGAAATAAATGTAAGGCAGAGCTTCTCCCAGAAATGCAGCGTCTGGCGTGGGGGCGGGGCAGAAACTGGTGCAACTGAATTGCTTCATTGGTCTTTCAACCTGTCAGCACAAGCAAAGGTGTGGCTGGATTCTGAATGTCAGACTAACAACAGGTCTCCAGAGAGGCTTTGATGACCTCACTGTGTAAATGGCTTTAACCATTAATGGCTGAGGCCATTTAGGAACCTTTGATTTCATCAGGGTGATAGAGAATATTGAGCGCTTCTGACAAAATCTCTTGGGCCGTGCAATGGATGCTGACTGATGGGAAGACCATTTGTGGAAGCGAGCAGCAACAGTCAGCAGGGAGGACGCTGTCAATGAAAGCAAGGCGCAAAGTTCGTAGTGGAAGAAGAGAAAAAAAACATTTAAAAAGAAAAATGAACGCCGTTGTTATTTTAGCATGAGTCACTAAGTTAAGAAGCAAATAGCATTGACGTGGATGCAGATGAGTGAAGAGCTTCAAGGTCCTGTGGAAGATTGATGAAGAAGGGAGGGAAACGTGCTTATTGTGTTGAGTGGAGTGCCAGTAAGTGGAACAGGTGTGTCTTTGTGTGAAGCTGCCACCTGTAGACAGAAATAGTGTTGACACTTCTCTTTATCAGACTTGGCATCTACCGCCACCAGGATTCACATGCATAGCTTCATAGAAATTCAATAGCTAACATCCATATTATTGATCATATATAAGTGAAATAAATACAAAATATCTGTAAAGGAAATTAAACAATCTGTGTAGCAGGTTCCTCTGGCAGGTAATATATTTTAAAGGGACACAGTCCTCAGACAATCTAATTTGTTTCTTTTTTTTGGGGGGGGGTGAAGGAAAAGAGCAAGAAGAGCTATGCTTTATTTCATTGGAACAACATCATACACATATGATATATTTTGACATGACTGATGTCACTGAAATGAAAAACAGGTTTGTCAAATGAAGCTGGTGCTCCATTAAAAAGACAACCAAGGACCATTCAACAGCACAATTTGTATATCGTTCTTCCATCAAAATGACACAGATTTTTCTATGAATAATGTCCATTTAAGCAAGCTAAAGTGGGAAATAGGGCAGAAGCCTGATCCACCGGATCGCTGCCCACTTTAACAAGCAACCAATTCTCCGCCAGCAGAGAGTGCAGCACACGCCCTTCAACGGGCGGTTGTATTTAAATGAGGTAGTAATGACCAGGTGATTTTAATATGTTTCATTTTCCATTATTAACAATTACTTTGCACTTAGCGCCAATCACGGTCTTGTGAAATGGGCATCCAGCACTGCCAGGCACCTCAGAAAAAGTGGCACTTGATTTAAAGGGCCCATCAGGATTTCTCAGAATTCATAGGCAACTTATTTCTCAGTCTATTTTGGTCTTTGTTAAATTTTTTTCTCCGCTGATAACTGCTTTAAAGCCTACGTTTGTGTTATCTGTTATAGGGCCCACATTTCCATCCCCCCCCGCACCCACCCCATCACCACCATTCTACAGAGAGTACAATGGGATTTGCAGTGCAAATACCCTTTTGTTTTTCTTTTGCGGCAGAAGAGCAACAGAGGGAATCCAGGCTGTAGAGGCAGCAGGGGAGGAGCATGGTAGCCAACCAGTAATATCCCAAACCAAAATATACAGACCAGATGTGTAGGAGGGAGGGAGTGGGAAGCTGTTCAGGGTGTGCAAGGCTGAGATTGATAGATTTTTGGACTCTAAGGGAATCAAGGGATATGGGGATTGGGTGGAAAAGTGTTGAGGTTGAAAATCAGCCATGGTCTTATTGAATGGCGGAGCAGGCTCGAGGGGCCTTATGGCCTACTCCTGTTCTTATTTCTTATGTTCTTATGTTCAAACACCCCTCAAAACTTCTATGATTTCTTTTCATTGGACCATTCCTTCTTTGAAAAGAATGAGCTTGAGATCACTTGATAGAACACAAAAGCGGCGGACGTTATTCCAGTTCTGTAATTTGATCACTGAAAATTGATTAGTTGACCTTGCGCTTCTAAATGTTCACTGGGTTAATGCAATGAATCATTGGAAAATTATTGATAGACACATATCCAGGGCTTGGGCTTCGTGCTTCAGAGCCCAACAAGACTTGTTCTTTGTTTTTTTTGTTAGATTAATGGAAGTAATAATGGCCCGGATTTTACGGGGCCTATGGTAATTAGTGTCCTGCAAGTTCCGGGTTTCTGCATGCGCAAAAACACCAAAATTACGATCTGTCAAGTTTCAGCTTGGCAGATCATCCGCATGAGCAGGAAATGGACAATTACTGGGGAATAGCCCAACTACTGCCCAGCGAATGCCCACAAAACCCTTACGCCTGGTAAAGGCTGGCATAGAGCCTTCTTTTATCAACGTATGGGTGAAAATTAATATTAAAATATATTTTTTTAAATCTGGTAAACATTTAAACATCTTTAAAATTAGTTCAGGTTATTTTTGGCCCCTTTAAAATGTTTACATTTATTTTTCAAAAAATTAAATTTTTATTTTAAATGTTTAAGTGAAACATTTTTATTCATTTTAAACATGTGGTGATTTAATTTTAGTTAGGTTGTTTGAAAGTGTGCTTTTTATGTCATTGCTTATATGCTTATGAGGATTCCGTACGTAAATAGAATCCCCATATGCATAATTTTTGATTGGTTAGGCCGGCCCACATGATCCCAGGGATGCTTGCGAACCGCATGCACTCCTGGGATACGCAGGCCTTTACACAAGTGTACCCCTGCAGGCCCAGGACTGCACGAGTCCGAAGATACGGGAGGCACCAAGTAGGTGCATATTTTTCTTGCGGATCGGAGGTATTTGCCCGGGGGAAGCCTCCAACCACAGTTTCAGGTCCAATGTTTCTATTTGAACCTTATTGTGAAATTTCTTTTTGAAAAATAGATCTTTTCAAGTAGTTTTGCTTGGTCTGACAAGCTCATTTCTAAATAAGCCCTCAAAAAAATTCTTGCCTACACCACTGAACAGATTACCTCCTAACTCCCGTTGATGCAGAAACTGTGCTTGGAGAGTCTGCATTTCACCTAGAAACCTATCAATGAATTCAGTCATATGTTTCAACTGATCTGCAGCTGACCTCTAACATGGGCATTGTACTAACGATGTCTGTAAAGGTCAACATTTTTTTGATGATTCATGCAATGGGATCAATCCAGGCTACCACTGAGGACATCAGTAACATTAGGCAAATGCTTAAAGCAAGTCACAGATACAATACTTATTAGAGTTATCCGCTTTAAGGACAACCACTGTAGCCTGTCAGGACATTGCAATTTTACAGGACGTCAGGATTTCCCAGGGTCCAAGAAGTCACAAACTTCACCCTTTCCATCACATGTGTCAAGATAAAAGGATCCAATTCTCTGAATGTCCAGCTCATTTCAGACCAGCAGCATTGCACCATATAAGTGAATGCTCATTTTCCTGGGAGCTGCCTCATGGCTTTCACTTTAAACTAGTCCGCCATGCCACTCTTTGACCATGAAAGGCAAATCTCTGAAATGAAAACAGAAAATGCTGGAAATACTCAACAGGTCAGGCAGCATCTGTGGAGAGAGAAACAGAGTTAATGTTTCAAATTGATGACCTTTCGTCAGAAGGTAAATCTCTGGATGGCTCCGGAAAGTTGAACGTTACCGTCTGTCACCATGGCTCATGATATTTGTGGCACTTTCCCAGGGCACCATTATAATGAAGTCCATTATTTGACCAGAGTTACCATAATGAGTACAATTGGAATGTTGAAGGCATGTTTTAGGTATTAGTCTGGGGCTGCTCTGCAATATAACCCAACTAAGATCTCTAAGATTATGGCTGTGTGTTGCCTACTTCAGAACATTGCTTTACAAAGTGGCCTCATTAAGGAAGGCTCAAAGGTGAAACGGCAGCAGAGGGATCAATCAGTGAAGCAGCAGCAGCTTGAAAAGGATGAAAGTTACCTTCACACCAATCTGATATGGGAGACTTTCTCACAACCTCATAAATGTCCATTGTATGAACAATACATCTTTCCCCTTCTCGCCACAAATCTGCCATCATCGTCAGACCCTTCTGTGTGTGCATCAACTCACACAACTCATTCATACCACCTCACCAAAGCCACTTCCAAACCTTGTCAAAAACAATGTCTACATGCAGAGTAACTTTAGTGCAATCTTAGTTTTATTTACAACCCATACAACTCTGTCACTCAGGAGAGCAGCCCAAGTAACATCCTCCTGACAGCTCTTCAACTGCCCGGACAGATGGCAGAATGGAGGCAAGGCTAAGCTACACATTAAACAGCACAAGAGGTGCAGCCTGCCACCGGTCTATCTCAGGACTTACCGCCCTGAGACAAGAGCACCAAAATCCCAAGGGCTTATATTGTAAAACAGCAGCCAGCCACCTCATGCAGTCTTGCCACTCAGGGAATGCTGTGAAGAGCCATTAGATGTGCACTGCTAAACAGTGCAGCTATGTTTCAAGGCACATGCACAGAACTCCACTTTACCTGAGCAAAGTGGTGCAAGTTTGACAGTGCACCTTGATGCTGCTGATTTGCCTTGCTCATAAAGCAAGTGCTACAGCTGCTGGCCAAAAAAACGAAAATAACAAAGACAGCTTAATCTTTCACTAGTTTTTATAAGCTTTGCTGATAATTCAATGGCTAAATGCACTGCCTGGTGTCAAACAAGCAATGTTCATGCTGAGTTGATCTCAGCTGCAAAGACACCAGGGCAATAGAGGTGGCCTCAGTATTTTCATACAGAAGAGCAGAGCTCGGGTTCCCATTCCTATTGTGATCCAGGAACCTCTATTGGAAAGTGAACACACGTGGACACCGATTGGATATCAGGCTCAGCTGTGAAGCAGTCCACACTCAGTCGCCTACCAATAGTCACTACTTAGGCTCACACTTGAAGAATAGCCACTTGGGTCACTTGGCCGCATCGCTCTCTGCCAGTTCCACACAGCACGGGACCGGGTTTTTCAATGCCGCACAGCCCCTTAAAAGAACCATGCACCCAATCAAAATTATGGAGAACATTGGTACAAGAGGGCTTTCATTGCCTATGAACCAGATTCCAGCATGAATCAGCAACTACAGGAGAGGAAGGGAGATGAGATGGATCTTCAGCCTTTACAATAGTAGCTTAAAGTTACCAGAGCCAGGCTTGCAAATACAATTCTTGTAAATCTTCCTTGGGATATGCCTTTAATAATGGATAATGACCTTGTAGTAGTGGGTAAATTGAAGAATGACAGATTGATTCATTGACCAGTCCAAGTGGAGTCTATTATTACTATTCAATCATATTTCCTGATACTGCTTGGATCATAATTTGCTTTTCTGGTCTTGCCAGCTTTCAAAAGTCTCCATCTCTCCTTGTCCGTTTCCGTTGCATCTGCTCTGATGATGCCACCTTCCACACTAGTGCCTCTGATATGTCTTTCTTTTTCCTCAACTGAGGATTCCCCTCCACCATGGTTAACATGTGTTCGTTCTATTTCCCGCACCTCTACTTTCACCCCTTTCCCTCCCTCTCAGAACCACAACAGGGTTCCCCTTGTCCTCACTTTTCACCCCACCAGCCACCACGATCAACGGATCATCCTCCGTCATTTCCGTCACTTCCAGCATGATCGCACCACAATCACATCTCCCCCTCCCCTCCCCTCTCGACGTTCTGAAGGGACCGCTCCCTCTGTGGCACCCTGGTCCATTCCGCAGTCAGCCCCAGCAACCCCTCCCCTTCCCACGGCACCCTCCCGTGCAAGTGCAGGAGTTGCAACACCTGCCCTTTAACCTCCTCCCTTCCCACTATCCAGGGTCCCAAATACTCCTTCCAGGTGAAACAGCGATTTACTTGTACTTTCAATTTAGTATACTGTTTTCGCTGTTCACGATGTGGTCACCTCTATATTGGGGAGACCAAGCATAGATTCGGTGACCACTTTGCTGAACATCTCCATTCACTCCATAAGTGTGACACGGAGCTTCCGGTCGCCCGTCACTTTAATTCTCCCCTCCACTCCCGCTTTGATATCTCCATCCTCGGACTCCTCCACTGTTCCAATGAAGCTCAACGCAAGCTCGAGGAACAGCACCTCATCTTTCGTTTAGGCACTTTACAGCCTTCTGGACTCAATATCGAGTTCATCTATTTCAGAGCATAACCTCTGGCCATCTTTGGCTCCCTTTCCTTCCCCCCTCCCCGCCCCCCCACCCCCCACCCCCCACCCACATCTTATGGTTTTTTTTTCTTTGTCTATAATGGCAGCTAGTCATTACTATGCCATTCACACACTATCCAGATTAACCTTTTTCTAACTTCTGTCATTATCATTTCAATTTGGCCCATCATCCCTTTTGTCTCTTTAATCTCTCCTGCCTGCCACCCTATCACAGACCTTCCTTTTGTTCCTTCTTCCCCTCCCCCTTTCAGTGGTTAAGAATGTGCTCTTTTCGAACATTCGGCAGTTCTGATGAAGGATTGTCGACCCGAAACGTTAATTCTGTTTTTCTCTCCATAGATGCTGCCTGACCCGCTGAGGTTTCCAGCATTCTCTGTTTTTATTTCAAAAGTCATTGCCTGGGCTCAAACAAATGTATGAAACTCTCCATCGCCACTTGCAGTCTGGAGGCTGATCAGTCACATGCTAGGGTGTCCACTAAGAGTGTGTTGAATCAGGTTTGGACACGCAGGCCAGAATTTTCCATTCCAGTGCCCCTGGCATAGACCAATTGTTGGGAAATCACTGACTGAGATGGCAGACTTTCTTGAAATGCGCTCCCAATATGCACCAGGAGTGCTGAAATAGAAAATCTGGGCCACAACAGCATGCCAATTTGGTCAGTGGTCGAGATGGGATGGGCTGAGGTAGGATCCTAGCTTGAATTCTAATGTTTGCTTTACTGATTATGAAAAAAAATGAAATTAATGCTTAATCGCTGATATCTCAATGTGAAAAGACAGAGGGCTCAATTTTCCCCAGTGATTTGCCCCATTTTTTTGGTACAGGCCGCTTTTTTTGGTCTAAGTTAAAAAAACAAAGTTTCCCCGATCAATTTGTACCAGTTAGTTATGACTTTTTTAGGTACTTTTTTTTCAGCCAAAGGGGTGTAACCTACCACCCGCGCCAATTTTGGCCACTTAAGCAAGTTTGGCCAGCTGAGAGTTACTCCAGTTCTTCTTAGGCCAGTGTATGTGGTCTCTGCAGAAAAATCTTCTGGAGAGTTAAGGAAATTGGCGCAGCTAAGGAAATCGGTCCAGGTAAGTGCAGCAGATGCCCGGACAGCAGCAGCAGGAGAGGTAAGAGAGCGGGAGAGAGGGGGGGAAGCCTTTCAGGTATAGTTAGGTGCGGGGACCAGGAGGGAAGTGGCCATTCAGCCTGGGATAGGTGCGGGAGAACAGACCGGGAGGCCGTTCGGCCTGGCTAGAGGCGGGGGAGCGGACTGGGAGGCCACCTGGCCGGGGCTAGGGGCGGGGGAGCGGACCGGGAGGCTGTTCGGCCTGGGCTAGAGACGGGGGAGTGGACTGGGAGGCTACTCAGCCGGGGCTAGGGGAGCAAGAGCGGAACGGACCGGGCGGCTGTTCGGTCTGGGCTAGGGGCGGGGGAGCGGATAGGAAGGCCCTTCAGTCAGGGCTAGAGGTGGGGGAGTGGGACCGGGAGGACCTTTGATCGGGTATCGGGAGAGGAGTGGAGCTGGGGGGGGGACTTTAATAATTTAATGGAGGTAAGCTGCTGCAATGTATTTTAATGTGTTTTTGAAGTTGCTGCAATGTATTTTAAGGTGTTGCAATATATTTTTAGGTGCTTGTGCAGGTTGTGAGCTGAGCTGCAAGTGTCACTTTCAAGCCTCAGCCCGCATTGTGTCTCTAGTTACTGTGGCAACCTGATCTTTTTGGCACAGATCAAGGCTCCACCCCAACACTAAAGGACAGGTTAGGCTGCACCAAAATGAAGAAGTCAAACGGGGATACTTAGAACATTTTTTTTTACGTACTTGGGCCCCCAAAAAACGGGCGTAACACTTCAAGTATGCCCAAAAATACTTTGGGGAAAATTGAGCCCTCTAAGTAAGTGTAGAAGCTAACATTCATTTAAAAAAGCAGACTTTTGCCAACCAGTTTGCCATAGAATTTCCACAGAAGTTCTCACAATCTCCCGCTGTAACTTTGACGGAGGATGAGCTGAAAAGTTTCACACGCCATTTTTTCTGCCGATCTGCCATCAAAGTTATGATGGGAGATTTGGAAAATCCCTGCGGAAATTATAACTCTTTATGTTTTAGACATTACCAGACCAGCCAACTTAAAAAAATAAAGGTCGGAGACAACCATAAACCAATCAGAATATTGTATTTTCAAATCCTGTGATCAAATATTAGACAGTTGCTTGAAGTGTAATTTCTTAAGGTTTGAATCACAGCGAGATTTCCATTTACTCTGAAATATGCAAAGGCCTACAGGGAAAGACAATGCACCAAGTTGTTTGAAAGCTATAAGCTTAGGGATAAAGGAGCCTCCTTCAGAGGAGATTCAAAGAAACAAAGCAACCTCCAGTGACTTTGAGCAGCTCGTTCCACAGTCATGTTTATAACAGCATCTTTAACTCCAATTGAATTCAAAAAGATTTAATGCTGGTGCGAATTACATAGAATCAATGCAACCAGTGTGGTTGCATTAAATTCAGGTGAAGTGTTATAGCACCCCTTCAGTCAGTGTTCTGCACTGAAGCCAGTTTCCTTCAGAGATGTGCAGAGACTGCAAGCCGGAGAGACTGACAGATAATTGCAGTTTACTACGTTTTGCACAGGGATGCAAGCAGTATGTATTTTGAAGAGTGGGGGAGTGGAGAGACAGAAGTCGATTACAAAATGTGTTTAGGTTCTTGCATTTTTAAACAGATTTCATTTCTTAAGGTTTGAATGTCAGTGGGAGCTGCCATTTCGTCCTATATGCAAACATTGGATCGATAAGTCAGTGCAGCATGTGGACAAGAGATAGGATGAAGAGCGCAAGCTGTCTCTTCCACCATCTACACGATGATTTCACAGTGCAGCCTGCGTGAAGCAGGAACCTCCTAACTAAACTTGGTATACTCAACCAATGTATGCGACAGATGTAAATTCAAATCTGTTCCTCATTTCCCATTGTTTTGAATCATGCCAGTGATTTCATTAATAAAATGTTAGTATAGAACACATACTCCTGTCATTGTTTTAATCCTTATGGTGCAGGGTGAAGTGTGCAAAATGACTTTTACCAATTTTTTAAAATCACTTTATTTTACAATTTTGTTGGTAACTCATTATAAATTACCTCACACTTTTGTAGGAATGTTGTGTTCATTAAAGCGAGGAGTGTCAGTGCTGGGGAGTGAACGATGTTCCACCATTTGTCAGCTAAGCCCTGAATATCCGTAGGGGATGCATCTGTCACTTTCAACTGTTTATGTAATTTCTTCGGGGCTCCGGTGATCTCCCGCCAAAGTTACAGCAGGATATTGAGAGCATCTGTGGAGAGCCAAGGCCCCAGTGTCAGTAACAAATCCTCCCAAGTCAGATATAGCAGAGCTGAATTCAGAGCTCTTTACTCTGCTCTCACAATGTGCCTTGGACAATCACGGAAAAGTATGCCAATTGTACCAATACAATTTTTGTCCACTTCCTACACCAGCCATTCTTAACCAATTTTTAAATAAAAAGTTGAAACTATTTTGATCAAGTAATTGTTATTCATGATCAATGATCAAACCATCCCTAATTCCAAGAGGAAAGCTGTCACATTAGGATTAATATTAAAGAATATTTTTTTCAGAGTAAGATCAAGGAAAAATTATCTTATTGGGGACAGGAATGAGTAATTACAATTTAAAGTGAACCTAGATGTGCATCAGATTGGAGTCCCTGGTTAATTTGCAATGTCACACATAACGGAGACGGAAAGATTTAGGATGGGAGATTTAAGCCCCAATTTTGCTTGTTCCCCAGAGATCTGGGCAACAATTTCTTTCTCCTTGCTCAGTAGCACCTGGCTACTTTGGCCAACTTGTTACTGTTGCTCAATGCCACACAGTTGATTGTCCATTGGAGGTTTAACCTTGACCGATTCTGTCATTCACCTTATATAACCATGGCATTTGCAGAGAAGGAGCTTCATTTTCCTCTTTTTAATTGATCCATAAAGATGACACTGGATTGCCCCAGTGATTTGCATTTAAGGTGATAAATAGTGGCAGCATTACAAGTAGCACATGCCATCCGGCAGAGGCGGGAGCCCCCGATGGAGGGCTCGCTACGCAGGAGTCCTCCTCTGCACTATTGGGGATCTGGGGTGGAGAGTTTTGCATGGAGTAGTACCATCCAATACATATTTAAACTATGTTCTGCACTCCCCACCGCCTGCAATTTTTGAGTCCTAGATGAGTCCACGTTCCGCATTTTTGTTGAATGTGAGAGGTTGCAGCCTCTCTTCCACTATTTGGAGAGGCTGCTCCTCAACTTCAGTCCCACATTCCTGATCTTTGGCCATGGATGCAGTGGGACAGCGGGCAAGTCATAGGATCTCTTTGTGGTCTGATCCTGGGTCCAGCCAAGGTGACTATCCACAGATCCAGGTTGGACACGGCTCATGGGGATGGTCACTCTGGCTGCCTGCCTCTTTCCAGGGTCTTGTCCGAGGGTGGGTGGCCCTGGGGAAGGGGCATATGGTGACTGCAGGTACGGATTACGGAGACATGGCTACGGGGTAACCAAGGCTGGGAACTCAACATTCAGGGGTATTCAATATACAGGAAGGATAGACAGAACGGAAAAGGAGGTGGGGTAGTGTTACTGGTTAAAGAGGAGATTAACATAATAGTAAGGAAGGACATTAGCTTGGATGATGTGGAATCTATATGGGTAGAGCTGTGAAACACCAAAAGGCAGAAAATGTTAGTGGGAGTTGTGTACAGACCACCAAACAATAGTAATGAGGTTGGGGATGGCATCAAACAGGAAATTAAGGATGTCTGCAATAAAGGTACATCAGTTATCATGTTTAACTTTAATCTACATATAGATTGGGCGAACCAAACACGTAGCAATACTGCGGAGGAGGACTTCCTGGAGTGTATAAGGGATGGTTTTCTCGACCAATATGTCAAAGAACCAACTAGAGAGCAGGCCATCCTAGACTAGATCTTGTGTAATGAGAAAGGATTAATTAGCAATCTTATCATGCGAGACCCCTTGGGAAAGAGTGACCATAATATGGTAGAATTCTTCATTAAGATGGAGAATGACACAGTTAATTCAGAGACTAGGGTGCTGAACTTAAAGAAAGCGAACTTTGATGTTATGAGACGTGATTTGGTTCGGATAGACTGGCAAATGATACTTAAAGGGTTGACAGTGGATAGGCAATGGCAGACATTTAAAGATCACATGGATGAACTACAACAATTGTACATCCCTGTTTGACGTAAAATTAAAACGGGGAAGGTGGCTCAACCGTGGCTAACAAGGGAACTTAGAGATAGTGTTAAATCCAAGGAAGAGGCATATAAATTGGCAAGAAAAAGCAGCAAATCTGCGGACTGGGAGAAATTTAGAATTCAGCAGAGGAGGACTAAGGGTTTAATCAGGAGGGGGAAAATAGAGTATGAGAGTAAGCTTGCAGGGAACATAAAAACTGACTGCAAAAGCTTCTATAGATATGTGAAGAGAAAAAGATTAGTGAAGACTAATGGAGGTCCCTTGCAGTCAGAATCAGGTGAATTCATAATGGGGAACAAAGAAATGGCAGACCAATTGACCAAATACTTTGGTTCTGTCTTCACTAAGGAAGACATGAATAACCTCCCAAAAATATGAGGTGAACGAGGGGTTAGCGAGAAGGAGGAACTGAGGGAACTAAGGGAAATCCTTATTAGTCAGGCATTGGTGTTAGGGAAATTGGTGGGATTGAAGGCCGATAAATCCCCAGGGCCTGATAGTCTGCATCCCAGAGTACTTAATGAAGTGGCCCTAGAAATAGTAGGTGCATTGGTGGTCATTTTACAACATTCCTTGGACTCTGGATCAGTTCCAATGGATTGGAGAGTAGCTAATATAACCTCACTTTTTAAAAAAGGAGGGAGAGAGAAAACAGGGAAGTATAGACCAGTTAGCCTGACATCAGTTGTCGGGAAAATGCTGGAATCAATTATTAAAGATGTAATAGCAGCGCATTTGGAAAGCAGTGACAGGATTGGTCCAAGTCAGCATGGATTTGTGAAAGGGAAATCATGCTTGATAAATCTTCTAGAATTTTTTGAGGATGTAACTAGTAGAGTAGATAAAGAAGAACCAGTGGATGTGGTGTATTTGGACTTTCAAAAGGCTTTTGACAAGGTCCCACACAAGAGATTAGTATGCAAAATTAAGGCACATGGTATTGGGGGTAACGTATTGACGTGGATAAAGGACTGGTTGGCAGACAGGAAGCAGAGAGTGGGAATAAACGGGTCCTTTTCAGAATGGCAAGCAATGACTAGTGGGGTACCGCAAGGTTCAGTGCTGGGACCTCAACTATTTACAATATATATTAATGATTTGGATGAAGGAATTGAGTGTAATATCTCCAAGCTTGCAGATGACACTAAGCTGGGTGGCAGTGTGAGCTGTGAGGAGGATGCTAAGAGGCTGCAGGTGACTTGGACAGGTTAGGTGAGTGGGCAAATACATGGCAGATGCCCAAAAGACACATGCTTTGGAGTTAACATTTTAAAGCATGCGGGGAAACCTAAACTTCCAAGTTTCCTGTTTGAAACTCCCTGCTCCCCCCTCCCACCCCCGCCCCCCCTCCCACCGCCTAGGTAACCCGCCCCTGTTAATATACAGGCAAAGATATCCAACACTTCATCACTGAAACAATTTTGTCCACATTTTTCCAAAAAGCAAGTGGTGATTTGGTCTGAAAACAAAGTGTCGTCCCTTTAAAGATGAGCGTTATCCCTTCAAATGCTGGATATATTTTACAATTGACAGTCAGTCAGCTTGCAGGCCTGACTCACTATGCATAGGGAGCCTAAGCAAGTGTAGGAGCAGATCTTACATTGCAAAATTTAACATATCCTCCCACCTTACTGTGCTGCTGGTGTGGGTGTAATGTAAGGTCTGGACAGGCTAAACCTGAGTATTATCCCTTTATATTTTGTGATTACAAAATCAAGGTTTCAATTTTATTTCAAAGCTTTCAATAACTAATTATTTTAATTATTTTAGACTATATTAACATGGATAATTAAGCTTTAAATTACATTAAAATAAGGAGAACTTTGCCATTTAATGAGTTCATTGGCAATTGGATTTTATTGACACAAGGCTGTGCCTTTATAGGTTAAAGCTGGACCTTCCTGTCCATATCCACAATGTATAGAATGTCAATTCAGACTCTCAATCCCATTCCAATTTCTTTGTGATACAACACAGTGTGAAAATAAAACATACAATGCGACATGTGCCAAGTGAGCTCAATGCCTGGACAGTATTAAGTGCCTGTGCCAGCTCGTAGTCTGGAATGGCACAGAGGACTGCAGTGTAACAAATTCAATGTAATTTTGAATTCTTCCTTTGCTTATGCTGAATCTAAAGTGTAAGTGGAACTAATCTAAATTTAAAATGATTGTACTCAAACCTTAAAACATCCTTAGCTTTCTTGTCGAAGCAAGAATTGCTAATAATTTTCTTCTGTTTTTTTTTCAGAAACTATTATAGCGCAGTTATTTTTAAGTACCTCTGCTTCCTTCATTATACTTCTGCTGAACCCTTGAATCCTCATGAGCTGACTTACAATAAATGAATTAAGCCGAATAGAAACACACCACAGCACAGACTGTTCAAAGGCATACACAGTCTTTAACAATTTATTGAGAAAATAAAGTTATATGAATTTGTTCGGAGCTGAGGGCCATGTGACTGGACATTATTCACTGATGCAACCTGGTCAATATACAGCAAATGTACCTTTAGCCAATTAGAACAGGAGGTTTGCATTTAAATCATAATTACCTGAATTGTACTCATTCAGTACAGAATAAACAATCAAATTCATATTATACAAAAGCAAAATACTGCAGATGCTGGTATCTGGAATCAAAACAGAAAATGCTGGAAATCTCAGCAGGTCAGGCAGCATCTGTGGAGAGGAAGCAGAGTTAACATTTCGGGTCGGTGACCCTTCGTCAGAGCTGGAGAGTGTTCAAAAAGAACAGATTCTTAATAAACATTGAAAGGGGGAGGGGAAGAAAGAACAAAAGGGAAGGTCTGTGATAGGTTGGAAGATAAGAGAGATTCGAGAGATAAAAGGGATGATGTCCCAAATTTAAGTGGAAATACCAGGAGTTAGAAAAGCATTAGTCAAGATAGGGTGTGAATGGTGGGATAATGACCAACTGCCATTGGAGACAATGAGAAAAAAATAAAGCAAGAAACAGGCTCTGAAGGAAAAGGGAGCCAGAGATTGGCAGTGGTTATTCTCTGAAACATTTGAACTCGATGTTGAGTCCAGAAAGCTGTAAAGTGCCTAAATGAAAGATGAGGTGCTGTTCCTCGAACTTGCGTTGAGTTTCATTGGAACAGTGTAGTGACTGAGGACAGAGAGGTCAGAGTGGGAATGCATTGGAGAAATAAAATGACAGGCGAGTGGAAGCTCAGGGTCACACCTGCGGACTGAACTGAGGTGCTCCGCAAAGCGGTCACCCAATCTACGCTTGGTCTCCCCAATGTAGAGGACTCCACATCATGAGCAGTGAATACAGTAGACTAAATTCATATTATGTTATTTCTGACAAGTTATAATAGAAATAACTTTGCTTGGACCCCGAATGCATGAGTCATAAAGTAATGTTTTTATCTGTGGTGGTTGTCTTGACTCCACAATCTTGTCCAAATAAACATATCACACGATGTTATGCTGTAGCTCAGTAGTTCATTATACACCTCACAGAGCAGTTGCATCCCACCTCCCCTTCATCTGTGATGCTTGGCAAGGACGTTAAACCGAGGCCCCATCTGCTGTCTCAGGTGGATGTAAAAGATCCCGTGGCACTATTTCAAAGAAGAGCAGGGGAATTATCCCCGGTGTCTTGGCCAATGTTTATCGTACATCAACATAAAAACAGATTATGCGGTCATTATCACATTGCTGTTTGTGGGAGCTTGCTGTGCATAAGAAAGCACTCCATAGGCTGTAAAGCATTTTGGGACATCTAGAAACATAGAAACATAGAAAATAGGTGCAGGAGTAGGCCATTCGGCCCTTCTAGCCTGCACCGCCATTCAATGAGTTCATGGCTGAACATTCAACTTCAGTACCCCATTCCTGCTTTCTCGCCATAGCCCTTGATCCCCCTAGTAGTAAGGACCTCATCTAACTCCTTTTTGAATATATTTAGTGAATTGGCCTCAACAACTTTCTGTGGTAGAGAATTCCACAGGTTCACCACTCTCTGGGTGAAGAAGTTCCTCCGCATCTCGGTCCTAAATGGCTTACCCCTTATCCTTAGACTGTGACCTCTGGTTCTGGACTTCCCCAACATTGGGAACATTCTTCCTGCATCTAACCTGTGGAATGAAAGGCACTATATCAATGCAAGTCTTTTTTCTTCTTCCTACACGATGCAGAGAAAAAAAGGGGATGGAGACCTGTTACATTAGATCTTCACCCCCTTTATGTTGCCCTAGGAATTCTGTGGTCTCCTCAAATAAACAGACTGGTTGCATTAGGCACAGGCCAAGCAGTCCCATAGAAATGAGATGGGAGGGAATGTTTCCAGCCCTCCTGCCTCACTTTCCTTTTCCTGCACTCAAGGGGAGACCAGATGTAGGTCTGCCTGAAGATTTTAACAGGTGGTCCCAGGTACAAGGCCACTTAGACCAAAGGAATTGGAGTTATCGGCCCTCAGAGGATGTGGAGCGCAATGGCGCGCACTCCATTTACTTTTGTGGCGTGATTGGGGACGCTACCGAGGCACATTGTGGAGTGCTACGCAGCCTCTCCGCATAGCACTGACGCCTTTCAATACCCCTCGCCTTCCGTTAAAGGGGAGGGATGCTGTGAGCGCTGCAGGCTCTTTGATGGCCTCAACGGGGCCACCAGGGCTCAGGGGTACCGTGGCCACAGCCCGGCACCGAAATAGAGTGCCGGGCTGCACGATCGCAGCCCGAAACCCATGAAAGGAGCGGCAAGGGCTTAAAAAAAAAAGATGGTGGCACACGGCGCAGTGCACCTCCCCTTTAAGTTTTGCCTCACGAAGGGTGTGCGGCCCGGATTGCGACCCGCGAGGCTGGTGTGAGCAATTTCCGCTGCAGGGCGGAAAGGGGCCACCGTGGGCAAAAAGGGGTCGCCGCGCCGAGCGATGAGGTCATCATTGCCAGCACAGCGCTTGGGGCGCTACCAACGCTAATGGATTCATGCCTCTGCTGCTTCCCATGCAATTTCGTGGGAGCCAGTAGCATCCCCCCCTCCCCCGGGGTACAAACACTTTCGCGCCCCATTAGTGCCCCCCAGAGGTGCGATGGGGAAAACAGAAGAATTTCGGACCCTAGGTATTCCAAATCTTCAGAATTGGATGTCCTCAGAATGTCCTCTCACAGCATCGAGAAGGCTTCTGAGCTGGCAGCCAGACCCACAGTTTACAAGCCCCTGAAGCTAGAGACTTGCAGCTATGGCTGAGTTCCTGTCCACTATTTCCCAGTGCAAGGTCCTGCCAAGGAGCAGGCATGCACCAAAGGTGAAACTGAGACATGCTAATAACCTGAGCCACTAATTTCCGGTCCGGTGAGGCCTGTTCGGGTGGTGTGTGCTTTGTGTGCACACTGTCTTTGCAGCATTCATAAAAATAGGGAGGAAGGAATATTGGCACTACCATATTACATCGTATTTCCCTTTCCATAAAGGACATAGGGCTAGGTGTACATGAATGCCATATTGCTTTCATCAGAGTTATAGGAATGGTACCATAGTGTTTATATGACTGGACTGTTAATCCAGAGGCCTGGACTAATAATATGGAAACATGAGTTCAAATGCCCACCAAGGCAGCTGTGGAATTTAAATTCAGATAATTAAATAAAATCTGGAAATAAAAGCCAGATAAAGCTACTGGATTGTCCGAAAAAAATATCTGGTTCACTAATGTCCTTTAGGGAAGGAAATCAGTCGTCCTTACTTGGTCTGGCCTATATGTGACTGCAGACCCACAGACCCACAGCAATGTGGTTGACTCTTAACTGCCCTCTGAAATGGCCTAGCAAACCGCGAGGAAAATCTTCACCTCACGGACTGTAGTGGTTCAAGAAGGGGGCTCACCACCATCTTCTAAAGGGCAATTAGCAATGGGGCAAAAATGCTGACTTTGCCCAAAATCCATGTCCCATGATTGAATAAATAAAATAAAAGAAAGACTTGGATTTATGTAACACCTTTCACAACCACCGGACGTCTCAATGCACTTTACAGCCAATAAATTACTTTTTGAAGTGTAGTCACTGTTGTAATGTAGGAAAATACAAAAAAAAGAATGCCTCTCTTTATTGTTGGTATTGGGTATGTGCGATGCCAGTCAGGTTAATACAGTGCTTGCTTAGTTGGTCAACTCACTCATTCTTTGGGTCAGTGTTTTCTGTTGTTCACCTACCTTGGCTCAGTATACATCATGGCAAATGGCGGTTTAGGAAGGAAAGACAATTACGGCTTTGATACCTACTATCAGTATCAGTGGGAAAAGGTAAGAGTCAGGAAATACAGTATAATAGAGATACGTAACCTGTCATTCATTCATGTACTTGCCAACAACCATGCTTCAATATAAGCACTTTATCCTGTGGCTGTATGTTTGCCAGGCAGGAGAGGATTTTGTTGTAATCTGTATCACTTGTTCTAGTGTTATTACTTAAATGCTGTAATGTAAGTCTTTTAATGTCTATATTGCAAATGGTGATGTGAATTCTTAAGTTCCTTGCTGCTGTACTATATTGCATCAAACCATAAATGCAAACTAAATTACTGAACATTTCTTACATATAATTTATAAAACAAAGTTAAATGAAAAGCTGCCTGTTCTGTGATTACAAAATCTTGAATTCTATTGCCTATGCAATTGAGATTAGCACTGTTATGTAAATTTATATCTACTATACCTTCCTCTTAATGAACAATTTAACTGAGTAGGTTCGCTCAAAGGACTTCTTAGCCAGATTAAATGAAAAGAACAATTACATTTATAACTGGACTTTGCTCTGTAAAATTCAAATAATTATTGATATATGCAATGATAAGATTACATCAGTTTGTATCATAAGTTACCAATATCCTAATTTTATCCCCATAAAAACACATATAAAAGAAATGGTAAACATTGTAACTTTACAATTTTAATGTTCCACAAGAAGAATCATGTCCTCTGAAAGAGTGACAATCAGTTTGAACATTAAGCCAATAGAAAAACCTATCGATATTTATACTGTCAGGGACTTTCTGATAATTGAATTTGCATAAAGTTTCCAAGATCCTGAAAAAGTAAACAGTGCTGCCACAAATGTATCCGTGACCTCAAACGGGTGACAAAAATAAAACTCGGCAATTACAAAAACTAAAGACTGGGGTGGTTATTTTGGGGCAAGGGTGAAAATAGGTGCTAAGTGGGTCTGTCTTGGTAGTCTGTCGTATCCAACAAAGATGTTGATGTGCTAATCATCAATGGCATGTGTCTTCAAGTGCTGTATAGGCCAATTCTGGATGCACATAGTCTCTTGCATGTCGGACAAGGGAAGTTCGAGGTGCCTGATGCTAATAGTACTGCCACCTGATGTCGTCTATCTCTAGTGTCCCGCAGGCGTTGACATCGGCTTTCTTCGAAGGTCTGGCAGGCAGTCCTCGTGAGGGTTCGCCACTGGATTTTATTAGCTGCTGTATTCTCTAGGTCCTTTGGTCGGATACCAGAGTACTGGAGGTTAGCCTTGATGCAATCTTTGTAGTGCTTGCAGGGGCGTCCCTGGTGTCTTCGACCTTCACAGAGCTCGCCGTAAAGAAGCTGATGAGGGATCCTTGACTCATACATGCGGATGACATGTCCAGCCCACCGGAACTGGGCTCGCATGATCATCACCTCAATGATAGTTGATTGTGCTCTCTCCGGAACCTCAAAGTTTGACACCCAGTCTTGCCAGCATATGTAGAGTATAGATCTGAGACTGCGCATATGGAAAGCTTCCAACTTTTTGATGTGACAATTTAGTTGACAGTCGGATGTGGTGGTGACTCAACACCTTAGTGCTCAAGCGACCAAGTGCCTGGCTGGCTGTACAGATCCTTGCATCAATCTCCTTGTCCAAGGACCCTTCACTTGATATGGTGCTGCCAAGGTACTTGAAGCTGTCCACTGACTTTAGTTGTATACTGCTAATGAAGACTGTGGGAGCAGGTGCTGTGGTGCCAGGGGCAGGCTGATAGAGAATCTCAGATTTACTAAGGCTGATGGTTAGACCAAACAATTCTGTTGCCTCAGCAAATTTTCTGAGTATGAATTGTAGGTCACTCTCCTTGTGTGCCATAAGGGAGCAATCGTCAGCAAAGAGTGCCTCTAGGATGAGTCGTCTCCGTACTTTGGTCTTTGCAGCAAGGCAGCGGAGGTCGAACAGTGAACTATCGAATCAATATTTCAGGTAGACCCCAAACTCCAAGTCTTTTATGGCATAGTTCAAGACGCAGGTAAAGAATAGGTTGAACAGAACTGGAACGAGTACACAACCTAGTTTCACTCCATTTGAGATGGCAAATGGGGCCGTGGTTGTGCCGTCTGAGAGCACTTCACCTGTCATGTTGTCATGAAACAGCTCAATGATGTGGACAAATCTCCTTGGGCGCCCAAGTTTCGTCAAGATTGACCATAGCACTGCTCTGTTGATAGTATCAAAGGCCTTGGTGAGGTCAATAAATACAGCGTACAGGTCCATGTTCTGCTCAATGCACTTCTCCTGCACTTGTCTGAGTGCAAAGATCATGTCCGCTGTGCTCCGACCAGGTCGAAAGCCACATTGTGTTTCTGGAAGATTTACTTCTGAGACACTAGCTATGAGTCGGTTCAATACAATGTGGACGATGATCTTCCCAGCAATGGACAGAAGCGATATTCCCCTGTAGTTGCCACAGTTTGCTTTGTTGCCCTTGTTCTTGTAGAAGGAAACTATCATAGTGTCACGGAAGTCCTGTGGCATGTCTTCATCTTCCCAGATGCTAATTATTATGTCATGAAGGGCCTCGAGAGTTGCTGGGCCTACTGCCTTGTAGATTTTGGCAGGGATTCCATACTTTCCTGGAGCCTTTCCAGTACTCATCTGGTTGATGGCTTTCTTTGCTTCGTCCATGCTGGGAGGAAGATCAAGATCTTCTTTGATAGGTTGCTGGGGTATGGAGTCAAGTGCTTCTTTCGTTCGCTGTTGAAGGTCGATTGTGAAGATTACTGAAGTGTTCTCTCTACTTCTCATTTATGCCAGTCCTGTCTTTGATCAAAGTGCTGCCATCTGCTGAAAGGAGTGGAGTAGTGCTGGGTTTTGATGGTCCTTAGACTGACTCGATGGCGCTGAAGAACATCTTTGTATTGTGAGTTTCAGCATAATGTTCCACTTCCTCTGCTTTCGTCTGTCACCATTTATCTTGCATCTGGCGAAGGTCTCTTTGTGCTTTGCTCTGCATGTGTCTGTAGCGGTTCCTCTTGGAAATTGAGGAAGGGTCATTTTGCCATTCGAGGTATGCTTTTTTCTTTTCATCCAGCATCTTGCAGATCTCAACGTTGTTTTCATCGAACCAGTCTTGGTGTACCTTCTTTTTAAGTCCAAGAGTTGTCTTTGCTGAGTCTGTCACCATCTGTTTGAGCTTTGTCCGCTTCTGTGTGGTGTTGCAGATGAGTGATCCGTGAGACATCAGCCTGTTATCGAGGTCATCCTGGAACTGCTCACGGGAGTACTGATGTTTCAGCCTAGCTGTGTTAAAGGCACTTCTGCTCGGTTTTGAACACTTTCGCTGAAGTGGAGCAATGTACAGCTGGAGAGTGGATCTGACTAGATGGTGATCTGTCCAGCATTCTGCTCCCTGCAGGGCTCTTGTGATTTTTACATCCTTGATGTCTCGCCTTCTTACAAAACCATGGTCTATCATGTGTCATTGCTTCGACCTGGGGTGCATCCAAGTTGTTTTGTATTTGTCGTCCTGCCTGAATAGAGTATTTGTGATAGTCAAGTCATTCTTCGCGCATATACTTAAGAGGAGGGGGCCATTACTATTTAATTTTCCTGTGCCGTGCTGTCCAATGACTCCCTTCCAGTGCTTGCTGTCTTTTCCAACTCGTGCGTTGAAATCACCCAGGATGATCAAATTGTCCCCAGCAGGTGTGGATCTGACCAGTCTTTCTAGATCTTCATAGAACCTCTCTTTCATCTCATCGGGGCTTGGAAGGGTGGGTGCATAAGCACTTATCATGGTGCTGTGGCGCTTGGCATTCAGGGGGAAACGCAGTTTCATAAGTCTTTCGTTAATCCCTTCAGGCAGATTCGGAAACTGCTGCATAAGAGAAGTCTTCACTGCTATGCCAACTCCATGGATCCTATTCTCATTCTCTGCCTTGCCTTTCCAATAGAAGATGTAGCCGCTACCTAGTTCACTCACGCAGCCCTCCCCTGCAAGTCTTGTCTCACTCAGAGCTATATCGATGTTATAATGCTGCAGCTCTCTTGCAATAAGGGCAGTCCTTCTTTCCAGTCTTGTAGTGTCAGCTCTGTCTAAAAGTGTGCGAACGTTCCATTGTCCAAGAAGAAGTTTTCTTGTGTTATGAAGTTTTCGACTGTTGACATATTTTCGACCGCAGAATGGGTTGAACTGCCAGCCACGGTATACTAGCCAGTTAATGGAAGGACAGGCAATGTTTGGGCCACCTTTTCTAGGCCCCTCCCTTGTAAAGGGTGAGCAGTGCTGTGCAAATAAAACACGCCTGTTTAATAGTCTGGCTTTACCCTATAATTTTGGGGGCAATTGGGGATTATCATAATTTAAACATGCCTGGAGATGCTAAACCGGAGACCTGCATGTTTAGTGCGGACTACAAGCAATTTTCCTGGAGCGATACATGCAGCCTTCACACCTCCACAAACCCACTTCCACTGAAGGTGTGGAGTGCGCTGGCTGACACACAACAAAATGTTTCAGGATGGCTGAGGGACCGAGGGAGAGGGCACACAGGTTCTCAGATGCAGCGCTGGATGTCCTGGCAGAGGAGGTCCAGTGGAGGAGGGATATCATGTACCCGCAGAGGAAGAAGAAGGCCACAGAGGCAGCTAATGAGGTTGATGTGGGAGGAGGTTGCACAAGAGGTAACAGGCAGTTGCCCTGCCCCCAGGACATGGCTCTATTTTTAACGATTTGACACGAGTGGTTAAAGTAAGAACTCATATCACACACACACTACTCAATAATTGCACCAGAACCTCAACGCACTGCATCCACCATCTAACAATACACTGGCATTCATACAACTTACAATATTGCATCCTTCACAGGCCCTACTCGCACCTCAGGCACATCTCACAGCTCTTCAACCATATGTGGCATCACACACAAACACAAACACATCTGCCAATACACAAGGTAGCACATAATAGGCGCCAGCAGGACCTGGCTGAGGGAGGGGAAGCACCAGTGCATGATATCATCCCTTGCGGAGGCAGTGCTGGAGGTGATCAGGAGGGGAGTGTCGGACGCTATGATCACCTAGAGGTATGTGGCCACTCCAGCTTCCTAACAAATCCACAACTATTCCTGATCCCTAATCCCCCACACCTTTCCTCACTTCCAAACTCCATATGTTCTCATCACATACACCCTCCTATAGTGGCCGTGCAAACTACACCCTAACTCTTCTAGCTTTATCATTGGAGGCCCACAGAGGGAAAAGCCACCTCCTATGCCCCCCGCCCCCCAGCCCCAGAGGAAGAAGATGAGGAGGAGAGCAAAGAAGATAGCGCTGCCTCAATCACTACAACTGTCGCCGACACCAGCTCAGAGACCGGCACCACGTCTACCTTAAAGGCTTGGGTAGAAGCGGGATTGTCACACTGGGACATACCAGGCACTAGTAGGCAACAGCCTCGCTGGGTGGAAGAGCACCACAGGTGCCACCTTATCGGGGATGGGGGAGTGGGGGGAAAGGTCACATTCTAGTTGGCTGTAAAGGAATCAGATGTGTACCTCGCAGAGCCAAGATTCAGAAGAAAGCTGATGGGTTTGACAAACCAAATGTTTGGTACAATAAACAGCCTGCCTGAAAGCGTACAGGTTGTAGCTAGGGAGCTAGAGGAGTCTGCCTGCAGTATGGATAGAGGATCGGCTAACTAACAGAGAACAGCGAGTCAGGATAAATGGTTCATTCTCTGGTTGGCAACCAGTAACTAGTGGGGTGCCGCAGGGATCAGTGCTTGGACCCCAACTATTTACAATCTATATTAATGACTTCGAAGAAGGGACTGAGTGTAACGTTGCCAAGTTTGCCGACGATACAAAGAAGGGAGGAAAAGCAATGTGTGAGGAGGATGCAAAAAATCTGCAAAAGGATATAGACAGGCTAAGTGAGTGGGCAAAATTTGGCAGATGGAGTATAATGTTGGAAATTGTGCAGTCACGCACTTTGGCAGAAAAAATCAAAGAGCAAGTTATTATTTAAATGGAGAAAGATTGCAAAGTGCCGCAGTACCGCGGGACCTGGGGGTACGTGCATGAAACACAAAAGGAAAGTATGCAGGTACAGCAAGTGATCAGAAGGCCAGTGGGATCTTGGCCTTTATTGCTAAGGGGATTGAGTATAAAAGCAGGGAAGTCTTGCTACAGTTATACAAGGTATTGGTGAGGCCACACCTGGAATACTGCATGCAGTTTTGGTTTCCATATTTACCAAAGGATATACTTGCTTTAGAGGAAGTTCAGAGAGGTTGATTCTGGGGATGAGGGGGTCAACTTATGAGGAAATGTTGAGTAGGTTGGGCCTCTAGTCATTGGAATTCAGAAGAATGAGAGGTGATCTTATTGAAATGTATAAGATTATGAGGGGGCTTGATAAGGTGGATGCAGAGAGAATGTTTCCACTGATGGGGGAGACTAGAGCTAGGGGGCTTGATATTAGAATAAGGGGCCGCCATTTAAAACAGAGATGAGGAAAAGTTTCTTCTCTCAGAGGGTTGTAAATCTGTGGAATTCGTTGCCTCAGAGAGTTGTGGAAGCTGGGACATGGAATAAATTTAAGACAGAAACATTTCTTAAACGGTAAGGGAATAAGGGGTTATGGGGAGCTGGCAGGGAAGTGGAGCTGAGTCCATGATCAGATCAGCCATGATCTTATTGAATGGCGGAGCAGGCTCGAGAGGCCGTATGGCCTACTCTTGTTTGTATTTTCTTATGTTCTTATGTTCTTATAGCTTGCAGTTTGACGCAGAGCCTGGAAAACATTCTCTCCAGTGTGCAGAGGCTGGCCAATTCCATCCAGCAACCTGTGGAGCCCAACAACATGCAACGTCTGATTGTCATGTATCCGACATGGCTACTGCTTGCACTATTACAAGGTGTGCCACCAGAGGGCACCGCAGTGGGAGACTTGCAGGTTAACTGTACAGGTGTGCCTGGCCTAGTATAAAAGGTAGGTCACCATGTAAGATCCTCACTCTGGAGTTATCAATAAAGGACTAAGGTCACTACAGTTCAAGAACAACACATTGCCTTGTGGCGTCATTATCAGAGCATCTAAAGATATAACAATTGGCGATGAGATTACGGACCTTCAGATGAAAATGGCTACCTTTGGTACATTGCAGCAGTTCACCGATGGTGATGATTGGGACGCCTTTGTGGAGAGGCTCGACAATTTCTTCACAGCAAATGACCTGGCAGACGACAACCCGGCCACACTGGCTGATAAGCGTAGAGCTATCCTGCTAACAAGTTGTGGGCCCACCGTCTATGGCCTCATCAGGTACTTGCTGGCACCAGTGAAGACAACAACCACAACATACGAGGAGCTTGTAAAGCTGATCCAAGAGCAACTCAAGCCCAAGGAGAGCATCCTAACAACCAGACACCGGTTCTACACCCACCGACGGCCCGAAAGACAGGAAATTGCAAAATATGCTGCAGACCTCAAGAAGCTGGCGGAACCATGTGATTTCGGCAACCACCTCACCGAAGCACTGCGGGACATTTTTGTCATTGGAATCGGCCATGAGGGCCTTCTTCATAAGCTACTGTCTGCGGATAACACAGTCACACTGCAGAAGGCCATCTCTGTGAGCCAGGCATTCATGAAGGCCATCTCTGTGAGCCAGGCAGTTAATGGATATGATGTAATTGGCATCACGGAGACATGGCTCCAGGGTGACCAAGGCTAGGAACTCAACATCCAGGGGTATTCAACATTCAGGAAGGATAGACAGAAAGGAAAAGGGGGTGGGGTGGCGTTGCTGGTTAAAGAGGAAATTAATGCAATAGTAAGGAAGGACATTAGCTTGGATGATGTGGAATCGGTATGGGTGGAGCTATGGAATACCAAAGGGCAGAAAACTTTAGTGGGAGTTGTGTACAGACCACCAAACAGTAGTAGTGAGGTTGGGGACAGTTTCAACCAAGAAATTAGGGATGCGTGCAATAAAGGTACAGCAGTTATCATGGGCGACGTTAATCTAAATTTTGATTGGGCTCACCAAACTGGTAGCAATGCAGTGGAGGAGGATTTCCTGGAGTGTATTCGGGATGATTTTCTAGACCACTCTGTCGAGGAACCAACTAGAGGGCTGGCCATCCTAGACTGGGTGATGTGTAATGAGAAATGACTAATTAGCAATCTTGGTGTGCGAGGTCCCTTGGGAAAGAGTGACCATAATATGGTAGAATTCTTTATTAAGATGGAGAGTGACACAGTCAATCCAGAGACTAGGGTCCTGAACTTAAGGAAAGGTAACTTCGATGGTATGAGACGTGAATTGGCGAGAATTGACTGGCGAGTGATACTTAAAGGGTTGACGGAGGATAGGCAATGGCAAACATTTAAAGATCACATGGATGAACTTCAACAATTGTACATCCTTGTCTGGAGTAAAAATAAAACGGGGAAGGTAGCTCAACTGTGGCTAACAAGAGAAATTAAGGATAGTGTTAAATCCAAGGAAGAGGCATATAAATTAGCCAGAAAAAGCAGCAAACCTGAGCACTGGGAGAATTTTATAATGAGGCAGAGGAGGATTAACATAGAAACATAGAAACATAGAAAATAGGTGCAGGAGCAGGCCATTCAGCCCTTCTAGCCTGCACCGCCATTCAATGAGTTCATGGCTGAACATGAAACTTCAGTACCCCCTTCCTGCTTTCTCGCCATAACCCTTGATCCCCCGAGTAGTAAGGACTTCATCTAACTCCCTTTTGAATATATTTAGTGAATTGGCCTCAACTACTTTCTGTGGTAGAGAATTCCACAGGTTCACCACTCTCTGGGTGAAGAAGTTTCTCCTCATCTCGGTCCTAAATGGCTTACCCCTTATCCTCAGACTGTGACCCCTGGTTCTGGACTTCCCCAACATTGGGAACATTCTTTCTGCATCTAACCTGTCTAAACCCGTCAGAATTTTAAACGTTTCTATGAGGTCCCCTCTCATTCTTCTGAACTCCAGTGAATACAATCCCAATTGATCCAATCTTTCTTGATAGGTCAGTCCCGCCATCCCGGGAATCAGTCTGGTGAACCTTCGCTGCACTCCCTCAATAGCAAGAATGTCCTTCCTCAAGTTAGGAGACCAAAACTGTACACAATACTCCAGGTGTGGCCTCACCAAGGCCCTGTACAACTGT
Source organism: Pristiophorus japonicus (assembly GCF_044704955.1). Lineage (NCBI taxonomy): Eukaryota > Metazoa > Chordata > Chondrichthyes > Pristiophoridae > Pristiophorus > Pristiophorus japonicus. The sequence continues at coordinate 338,849,924 of NC_091978.1, read as the reverse complement.
AGCAACACCTCCCTGCCCCTGTATTCAAATCCCCTCGCTATGAAGGCCAACATGCCATTTGCTTTCTTAACCGCCTGCTGTACCTGCATGCCAACCTTCAATGACTGATGTACCATGACACCCAGGTCTCGTTGCACCTTCCCTTTTCCTAATCTGTCACCATTCAGATAATAGTCTGTCTCTCTGTTTTTACCACCAAAGTGGATAACCTCACATTTATCCACATTATACTTCATCTGCCATGCATTTGCCCACTCACCTAACCTATCCAAGTCACTCTGCAGCCTAATAGCATCCTCCTCGCAGCTCACACTGCCACCCAACTTAGTATCATCCGCAAATTTGGAGATACTGCATTTAATCCCCTCGTCTAAATCATTAATGTACAATGTAAACAGCTGGGGCCCCAGCACAGAACCTTGCGGCACTCCACTAGTCACTGCCTGCCATTCTGAAAAGTACCCGTTTACTCCTACTCTTTGCTTCCTGTCTGACAACCAGTTCTCAATCCACGTCAGCACACTACCCCCAATCCCATGTGCTTTAACTTTGCACATTAATCTCTTGTGTGGGACCTTGTCGAAAGCCTTCTGAAAGTCCAAATATACCACATCAACTGGTTCTCCCTTGTCCACTTTACTGGAAACATCCTCAAAAAATTCCAGAAGATTTGTCAAGCATGATTTCCCTTTCACAAATCCATGCTGACTTGGACCTATCATGTCACCATTTTCCAGATGCACTGCTATGACATCCTTAATAATTGATTCCATCACTTTACCCACTACTGAGGTCAGGCTGACCGGTCTATAATTCCCTGTTTTCTCTCTCCCTCCTTTTTTAAAAAGTGGGGTTACATTGGCTACCCTCCACTCCATAGGAACTGATCCAGAGTCAATGGAATGTTGGAAAATGACTGTCAATGCATCCGCTATTTCCAAGGCCACCTCCTTAAGTACTCTAGGATGCAGTCCATCAGGCCCTGGGGATTTATCGGCCTTCAATCCCATCAATTTCCCCAACACAATTTCCCGACTAATAAAGATTTCCCTCAGTTCCTCTTCCTTACTAGACCCTCTGACCCCTTTTATATCCGGAAGGTTGTTTGTATCCTCCTTAGTGAATACCGAACCAAAGTACTTATTCAATTGATCCGCCATTTCTTTGTTCCCCGTTGTGACTTCCCCTGATTCTGACTGCAGGGGACCTACGTTTGTCTTCACCAACCTTTTTCTCTTTACATACCTATAGAAACTTTTGCAATCCGCCTTAATGTTCCCTGCAAGCTTCTTCTCGTACTCCATTTTCCCTGTCCTAATCAAACCCTTTGTCCTCCTCTGCTGAGTTCTAAATTTCTCCCAGTCCCCAGGTTCGCTGCTATTTCTGGCAAATTTGTATGCCACTTCCTTGGCTTTAATACTATCCCTGATTTCCCTAGATAGCCACGGTTGAGCCACCTTCCCCTTTTTATTTTTACGCCAGACAGGAATGTACAATTGTTGTACTTCATCCATGCGGTCTCTAAATGTCTGCCATTGCCCATCCACAGTCAACCCCCTAAGTATCATTCGCCAATCTATCCTAGCCAATTTACGCCTCATACCTTCAAAGTTACCCTTCTTTAAGTTCTGGACCATGGTCTCTGAAATTACTGTTTCATTCTCCATCCTAATGCAGAATTCCACCATATTATGGTCACTCTTCCCCAAGGGGCCTCGCACAATGAGATTGTTAATTAATCCTCTCTCATTACACAACACCCAGTCTAAGATGGCCTCCCCCCTAGTTGGTTCCTCAACATATTGGTCTAGAAAACCATCCCTTAGGCACTCCAGGAAATCCTCCTCCACCGTATTGCTTCCAGTTTGGCTAGCCCAATCTATGTGCATATTAAAGTCACCCATTATAACTGCTGCACCTTTATTGCATGCACCCCTAATTTCCTGTTTGATGCCCTCCCCAACATCCCTATTACTGTTTGGAGGTCTGTACACAACTCCTACTAACGTTTTTTGCCCTTTGGTGTTCTGCAGCTCTACCCATGTAGATTCCACATCATCCAAGCTAATGTCTTTCCTAACTATTGCATTAATCTCCTCTTTAACCAGCAATGCTACCCCACCTCCTTTTCCTTTTATTCTATCCTTCCTGAATGTTGAATACCCCTGAATGTTGAGTTCCCAGCCCTGATCATCCTGGAGCCACGTCTCCGTAATCCCAATCACATCATATTTGTTAACATCTATTTGCACAATTAATTCATCCACCTTATTGCGGATACTCCTTGCATTAAGACACAAAGCCTTCAGGCTTGTTTTATTAACACCCTTTGTCCTTCTAGAATTTTGCTGTACAGTGGCCCTTTTTGTTCTTTGCCTTGGGTTTCTCTGCCCTCCACTTTTCCTCATCTCCTTTCTGTCTTTTGCTTTTGGCTCCTTTTTGTTTCCCTCTGTCTCCCTGCATTGGTTCCCATCCCCCTGCCATATTAGTTTAAATCCTCCCCAACAGCACTAGCAAACACTCCCCCTAGGACATTGGTTCCAGTCCTGCCCAGGTGCAGACCGTCCGGTTTGTACTGGTCCCACCTCCCCCAGAACCGGTCCCAATGCCCCAGGAATTTGAATCCCTCCCTGCTGCACCACTGCTCAAGCCACGTATTCATCTGCGCTATCCTGCGATTCCTACTCTGACTATCACGTGGCACTGGTAGCAATCCCGAGATTACTACTTTTGAGGTCCTACTTTTTAATTTAGCTCCTAGCTCCTTAAATTCGTTTCGTAGGACCTCATCCCTTTTTTTGCCTATGTCGTTGGTACCAATGTGCACCACGACAACTGGCTGTTCTCCCTCCCATTTCAGAATGTCCTGCACCCGCTCCGAGACATCCTTGACCCTTGCACCAGGGAGGCAACATACCATCCTGGAGTCTCGGTTGCGGCCGCAGAAACGCCTATCTATTCCCCTCACAATTGAATCCCCTATCACTATCGCTCTCCCACTCTTTTTCTTGCCCTCCTGTGCAGCAGAGCCAGCCACGGTGCCATGAACTTGGCTGCTGCTGCCCTCCCCTGATGAGTCATTCCCCTCAACAGTACCCAAAGCGGTGTATCTGTTTTGCAGGGGGATGACCGCAGGGGACCCCTGCACTACCTTCCTTGCTCTACTCTTCCTGCTGGTCTTCCATTCCCTAGCTGGCTGTGGACCCTTTCCCTGCGGTAAGACCAACTCGCTACACGTGCTACTCACGTCATTCTCAGCATCGTGGATGCTCCAGAGTAAATCCACCCTCAGCTCCAACTCCGCAACGCGGTCCGTCAGGAGCTGGAGGCGGATACACTTCCCACACACGTAGTCGTCAGGGACACCGGAAGTGTCCCTGAGTTCCCACATGGTACAGGAGGAGCACAACACCCGACCGAGCTCTCCTGCCATGTCTTAACCCTTAGATACACTTAAACTGGTAATAACAATGTTCAAAGTTACTGACCAATATAAGAAGAAAAAGAAAAACTACTCACCAATCACCAGCCAATCACTTACCCCCTAGGCTGTGACGTCACCTTTGTTTTTTTGCCTTCTCCCTGTAGCTGCACCGGTACGCCTCTCGCCGACCCCGGACTCGCGCTGCTCCGAGCTCCCGCCTCCTCGACTGACTGCTCCGAGCTCCCGCTGGCCTTTATAGGCCTCTCGCCGACCCCGGACTCGCGCTGCTCCGAGCTCCCGCCTCCTCGACTGACTGCTCCGAGCTCCCGCTGGCCTTTATAGGCCTCTCGCCGACCCCGGACTCGCGCTGCTCCGAGCTCCCGCCTCCTCGACTGACTGCTCGAACTGCTCGACTCCCGCTGGCCTTTATAGGCCTCTCGCCGACCCCGGACTCGCGCTGCTCCGAGCTCCCGCCTCCTCGACTGACTGCTCGAACTGCCCGACTCCCGCTGGCCTTTATAGGCCTCTCGCCGACCCCGGTTTAATTAGGAGGCGGAAAATAGAGTATGAGAGAAAGCTTGCTGGGAACATAAAAACTGACTGCAAAAGCTTCTATAGGTATGTGAAGAGAAAAAGATTAGTGAAGACAAACATAGGTCCCGTGCAGTCAGATTCAGATGAATTTATAATGGGGAACAAAGAAATGGCGGACCAGTTACTTTGGTTCTGTTTTCACGAAGGAAGACACAAATAACCTTCTGGAAATACTAGGAGACCGAGGGTCTAGTGAGAAGGAGGAACTGAAGGAAATTGATGGGATTGAAGGCCGATAAATCCCCGGGGCCTGATAGTTTGCATCCCAGAGTACTTAAGGAAGTAGTCCTAGAAATAATGGATGCACTGGTGATCATTTTCCAACAGTCTATCGACTCTGGATCAATTCCTATGGACTGGAGGGTAGCTAATGTAACACCACTTTTTAAGAAAGGAGGGAGAGAGAAAACAGGTAATTATAGACCGGTTAGCCTGACATCACTAGTGGGGAAAATGTTGGAATTAATTATTAAGGGTGAAATGCAGCGCATTTGTAGAGCAGTGACAGGATCGGTCCAAGTCAGCATGAATTTATGAAGGGGAAACCATGCTTGACAAATCTTCTAGAATTTTTTGAGGATGTAATTGGTAGAGTGGACAAGGGAGAACCAGTGGATGTTGTGTATTTGGACTTTCAAAAGACTTTTGACAAAGTCCCATTCAAGAGATTGGTGTGCAAAATTAAAGCACATGGTATTGGGGGTAATGTACTGACGTGGATAGAGAACTGGTTGGCCGACAGGAAGCAGAGAGTCGGGATAAATGGGTCCTTTTCAGAATGGCAGGCAGTGACTAGTGGGGTACCACAAGGTTCAATGCTGGGACCCCAGCTATTTACAATATACATTAATGATTTAGATGAAGGAATTGAGTGTAATGTCTTCAAGTTTGCAGAGGACACTAAGCTGGGTTGCAGTGTGAGCTGTGAGGAGGATACTAATAAGCTGCAGGGTGACTTGGACAGGTTAGGTGAATGGGCAAATGCATGGCAGATGCAGTATAATGTGGATAAATGTGAGGTTATCCACTTTGGTGGCAAAAACACGAAGGCAGAATATTATCTGAATGGCGGCAGATTAGGAAAAGGGGAGGTGCAACGAGACCTGGGTGTCATGGTACATCAGTCATTGAAAGTTGGCAGGCAGGTACAGCAGGCGGTGAAGAAAACAAATGGTATGCTGGCCTTCATAGCTAGGGGATTTGAGTACAGGAGCAGGGAGGCCTTACTGCAGTTGTACAGGGCCTTGGTGAGGCCTCACCTGGAATATTGTGTTCAGTTTTGGTCTCCTAATCTGAGGAAGGACGTTCTTGCTATTGAGGGAGTTCACCAGACTGATTCCTGGGATGGCAGGACTGACATATGAGGAGAGATTGGATCGACTGGGCCTGTATTCACTGGAGTTCAGAAGGATGAGAGGGGATCTCATAGAAACATATAAAATTCTGACGGGACTGGACAGGTTAGATGCAGGAAGAATGTTCCCGATGTTGGGGAAGTCCAGAACCAGGGGACATAGTCTAAAGATAAGGGGTAAGCCATTTAGGACTGAGATGAGGAGAAACTTCTTCATTCAGAGAGTTGTTAACTTGTGGAATTCCCTACCGCAGAGAGTTGTTAATACCAGTTCATTGGATATATTCAAGAGGGAGTTAGATATGGCCCTTACGGCTAAAGGGATCAAGGGGTATGGAGAAAAAGCAGGAAAGGGGTACTGAGGCGAATGATCAGCCATGATCTTATTGAATGGCGGTGCAGGCTCGAAGGGCCGAATGGCCTACTCCTGCACCTATTTTCTATGTTCGATATTTCTATGACTTCGACCTGCTTAGGCAGATGACTCATCCTCAGGGCTCAAACCCGGCAAGTACTAAGCACAGAGTGGCGCCTTCTAGAGGCTGGACTGTAGAATGTGAACCTTTCCAGGGAAGAGAGAACAGTCCTCCGAATCCCTTAACTCAGAGCTCACCGAGGAGGGCTAACCGAGTAGCTCCATGCTGGCTTTGCGGAGGGAATCACATGACTCACCAGTGCCGTTTTAAAGACTATGTGTGTAAAGGCTGCAGCACAAAGAGCCACCTCCAACGAATGTGCAAAAAAATTATGACTCTTTCTGTCAATGAAAAGTCTGCAGATGGCTATGAATCCAGCGTGGATTATGAAACGATAGGCAGAGTGGCAGCTCAGCCCCATGATGAGGTAGATAGCATGTTTACCGAGTGGTCCCCGTTGAGGATGGAAGTCGAGATAGATGGCGTTCCAGTCTTCATGGAAGTGGACACATGGGTGAGCCAGTCAGTAATGAATCAAAAAGCCTTTGAGAGGCTATGGGACAATCAAGCTGAACGACCCAAGTTGGTCCCGGTTCAGGCAAAGCTGCGCACCTGCACCGCTGAACTTATCCCAGTCGTTGGTAGTGTGAATGTAAAGGTACTCCATGATGGCGTGGTGCACAAGTTACCTCTGTGGGTTGTTGCAGGTGATAGACCAACACTACTTGGAAGAAGGCAGATGGAGAAGATCCATTGGAAGTGGGAAGACTTCATCCCTCCAGCGATCGACGTCCTCCGCGCTCGGAGGCAAAGCAAGCCCTCACTTGAGGGTGGACCCGGCACCAGAGAACAGATCAGCACAGCACCAGAGGCACAGACTGCTCAGCATGACTGTATGGAGATGATCCAGCTGAGATGACCCAAAAACACCTTCCAGACTCCAGTGGCAGGATTCCGAAGTAAGAAAATCGGATCCAAAGGCGACTTCCCAGCTTCGGTGGCAGAACCCAGGGAGAAGAGGGTCACCACATTCGACATCGTGGATGGAGGAAAGACGGCACCCAAACCACGAGGTGATGCGCTGAAGAAAAAGATGGCGGCGGCCAGACCATAAGGTGCAGCACTGATGGAGCAACACGTGGCATCAAACAGAGAAGAGGATTGGGGTAAAGAAAGCAAGTCTCTCTTAAATGAGGCCTGTAACCCACCACACTTAAAGGGACAGTTCCACATTTTCAAACAATGTAAGAGCAACTGTGAGTTAGATGTAAGATGTGAAATTGATGATCAGCATTGTGTGCATGCAATAAGCACAGAAAAGGCGCGTGATCGCGATCGGAACTATGGGTTATTTACAATGAATAATGAAACGTTGTGCGATGTAGGATTTCAACTGCACGCAGCCAATGCAGCGGGCAGACACCCATCGGGAGCACACAGGTCCAGTGAGCTACCCAATGTAGTAGCCTGCGTCCCTAGGACCAGAGTTATGCACCATGGAGTGTGGCCACAAGCAGCCAATACATATGAGCTGCAGAGCAAGTGATCTCAGGAGGGCAACGGCACCGGTATCGCTACCCTGCCTCTGATCGGCTCTGCCTCTCAGGCACCCAATGGCACCAACCGCCACGAGCTAACTGTGCTAAGGCGCAGCCCCCAGACCCCATCGCCACCAAGGCCATACCCGGGAACGAAGGGTCACCGCAACAGTTCCCCCAAAGGGAACCGGGACCAGCCAGGATCCCAAACCAAACTCTTCGTTCCTGGGTATGGCCTTGGGATGGCTGAGGAAACTGGCTCAACTCTTTGACAGGGGACTAACTTGTCACTTTTCAATACTAGGCAAGCAAATTGAACTTCTGCAGATATGATCAGTACCCTTACTCCAAATGTTTTTTTTAGTTCATTCATGGCATTAATGGCAAGGGCAGAATTTATTGCCCCCATCCCTATTGCCCTTGAGAAAGTGGTGTTAGCCCCCATTTCAGAGGGCAGTTAAGGGTCAAACATTTGATCTGGGTCTGGAGTCACATATAGGCTAGACCAGTTAAGGATGGCAGATTTCCTTCATTAAAGGACATTAGTGAACCAGATGGGTTTTTACAACAATCCGGTAGTTTCATGGTCACCATTACTGATACTAGATTTATTTAAATATTTATATTGAAATTTTCCAGCTCTCGTGGTGGGATTTGAACTGGTGTTGGGGAGCATTAGTCCTGTAACATAACCACTATGCTACCGTACCCTATCCTCAATATTAATGACTTCCTCCAGGATTTGGTCATGCTGAAAACCTCTGACTCAAGCTGATGCCCCTAGAAATGTACATCTACCCCACAACAATCCCCCCTAAAATGCTTTTCTATCCTTTGGTCCGTATTTATCACCAGTTCAAAAGACAACATCGTAAATCTGAGGGAGGTCTGGGACTTTCCTTTGATCATCATTAGCAATTGAAATGTGGAATGTGGATGCTATGATTTCTTCTTCAATCCCCATTCCCTCGGCTAGCCTGTTCCATACTATTCGCCACAGAGGAGATGTAGCTGATAATGATGCTGAGGGGCTAAGAATACTTACTTCACTGACTCTTTCAATTACAATTCTACTTTAGCTGTTGGAAATGAAAACTGTTTCGCCCAAATATATTTTACAGTAAAAAAACACCAAGATATATTAAAGCCAGATTCCAGTGGGATATATTTCATAAAATCATAATCCATTTAAAATCTCAATTTTATCTTGTCCTGTCCTGAAGATGCAATCTTACTGCAGCGCACTTATGGCTCTCATTACAGTAAGTACAGATCGGAAAACTACATTTTTGGCTAGCATTTGTCCACTGAAGATTCTGAAAGCAAATAAATGTTTTATGTCTTGACTGCATGTTTCTGTCTTCAAAGCAAGATTTTAGATTTATATTTTCTCCACATTTATAAAAGTATTGTTACATTTTCATGATTCTCTTATATCAGTAGTATTGCCCTGATTCATGTATTTATTGTACAGTTTTCGCACAGAAATTCATGATGTCATAATGCTATTTCAGTGGTTGTTTAGTTTTAACACCTTGTCTATAATAGCGTGGTTTACCTTATAAATATTAATGACTCAAGGGATTATTCCAACACCATTAATCATTTATCTGCGGTTTAACAACTTCTAATCACACCAAATGAGGTTTAGCCATTACCTGTGACCACAAAACAGAAAGTGACATCCCTTATTGCCATTAATGCTTTTCGTATGATAAAAGGCTTCAATTTGCAGTTTAACAATAATAACAGAGATTGCAGCTGGAAGCATTGTACATTGAAGGAACTATTTTACTTAGCAAGTGGAAAATGTTGCCACTGGACTTTTGAGTTCAGATTCTGTTAATATTTGTTTCTCAGACGGAATTATACTTTCACCTCTGAATTTCCTCAGAGCTGCTTTACTTTCATACAATGCTGCATGAATGTATAGGTTGCAATTTTGACTTTGTACGATGGTGTAAAGTGGGTGGCTGTGCCTTCTGTTGCCTAGGCCCTAAGCTCCAGAATTACCTGCCTAAACACTCTGCCTTTCTACTTCTCTTTCCTCCTTCAAGAAGCTTCTTAAAACCCACCTCTTTATCTAAGCTTTTGGTCACGTGCACTAATTTCTTCTTATGTGGCTCGGTGTTAAATTTTTTGTCTCATAATACTCCTTTGAAGCGCCTTGGGATGTTTCACTACGATTCCTAGGATATGGGGATTGACTTATGAGGACAGATTGAGTAGACCAGCCCTATTTCCTCTGTAGAAGAATGAGAGGTGATCTCATTGAAATATACAAAATTCTTACAGGGCTTGACAGGGTAGGTGCAGGGAGGATGTTTCCTCTGGCTGGGCAGTCTAGAACCAGGGGTCACAGTCTCAGAACAAAAGATCAGCCATTTAGGATTGAGATGAGGAAAAACTTCTTCACTCAGAGGGTGCTGAATCTTTGGAATTCTCTACCCCAGAGGGCTCTGGAAGTACAGTTTTGAGTATAATTAAGACAGAGATCGATAGATTTTTTTAATATTAAGGGAATTAAGGGATATGGGGATCGTGCAGGAAAGTGAAGTTGAGATAGAAGATCAGCCATGATCTCATTGAATGACAGAGCTGGCTCGAGGGGCCGAATGGCCTACTCCTGCTCCTAATTCTTATGTTAAAGGAGTTATATAAATACAAGTTGTTCTTGTTGTTGATGATGATAGCGAATCAGCAGCCTATTTCTTCCTTTGTAACATTTCCACTATAGTCATCACAGCTGAGCTTGATCCAACCTCACGCAATATTCCCACACACCCACTTTTCAGCAAGAGTCACTGGATAGCAGTCAGGAGCAGGAATCCCCTCCATAGCCTAGTGACCCCAGTGGTGCAGAATGAAATTGTAATATTCTTACTGCTGTCTTACCTGAGGTAAACCCCAGGGATCCAGGATCAGCTCTGCAACATTCTCAGTCTACAAGGCTCAGTGCCACATTGGGCTGTGCATTTACGAGCTGAGCTATTTTGGGCATCCTAGGTTTTAATTTTCATCTTTGCTAACACTGGCACTAGAAGACGGATGAAAAGGGTCAAAGAGCCCGAGATACTTGCCTGCTTTAATGCGCAATATGCTGATGGGGTTAGATGAAGAGGGGTGGAAGGAGGCTCGTGTGAAGCATAAATACCGGCTTGGACCTGTTGAGTCGAATGACCTATTTCTGTGCTGTAAATACTTTTTTATGTAATACTATTGATCAGAACCAATAAAAAAATATTGAGGTTGAAAATATGAGGGTAATTCTATATATAATGATGGGGAATCCCACCCGCAGCCAACACGTTTGGTAAAGTGCAGACAGCATGTCTGGCATTTTAATATATGCACTGGTTGTGGGCAAGGTTTCCTACCGCCAATCCATACTGAGAAAATTATGCCCATTGTTATGTTCAGAATAAATCCACAGGACTATATCGCAAGCTCAAACTGTTGTGACCTTGGTCTCTTTATTCAAACTCTACGGTGAGGAAGCAGCATGGTGAATCACCTTTTGTACCTGCTTGCCCCAGGATGCACAGGTGACCCTTAGGTCTCCCACAGATGTGCCCCCTAGTGGCGAGTCTTACATTTGGGGAAGGTCTACACACATACATAACACCACTCCCCCCCCAAGTCTTATTGTGCAAGTTATTTGCAAGTTGAGGCGATCTGGCGCCCTGCACCCCTGGGTCAATTGCCTGGGTTGAAGTCCTGACATGGTGGGTTCATCCTTATGGTTGACGACGAAGTTGATCGTGTTAGTGGGTCGCTGGGGGCCAGGTCCTTTCACAGTGGTTCCTGGTTATCTGTCGTTCGCAGTTTGGTCTTGTCCAACTGCTTTACTCGTTAGCATGGTTTCACAATCAAATGCTCTGTTTTCATCACATATGCTCCCTTGGCTAATGCAGTGCTAGTGGCCCAACTGAGGCCCTGAACATGCTCTACATTACTTGTTCTGATGTCGCGTGGAGGGGCTGTGCACTCTCTGCTGATGGCATGCAGATTCTGTCTGGTGATTGCGTAACACCCAGGATAGCCGGGTCTGTAGGGGGTCTACTGTGGCACGGGTGGTGCTGGGTTTAGTGATTTGAGCGCTGACCCTGAGGTCTGGCAAGCCCAGAATGGCCGCAATGTCTTTGAGACTTTCGGTAGTGGCAGGAGGCCTGGTGGTCCCCGTGGACATTGGGCCGTAGTATGAGGGAACTTGGACCACCGACTGTGTGCAGCCGGCCTGCCTTGCTTAGCAACATTGGGATGGGTCCACCGCCTCTTTGGCGGATAGGTTGCCACATCCCATCTAGCAGTTCACCGTTGGCCGGCGGTAACATTGGATCCTGGCTGGTCCGGGTCCTAAGCTGGGGGCTGGTATGGTTGACCCCTCACTTTCTAGCACATCCACGACCGCGAGTGGGTTTGAAGGCAGCGCCGTTTCCACCCCGGGGGTGGGCAACGGTGGCCAACTGAGAGCATAGGTGCCATTCTCTGTGCCTGGCCCATGGCGGATCAAGTTACAGTGCACAGACAGTGTTGGACATTCTTGAAACAACGCATCGATAATGGTGCCTCCGCTCTCCCAAGCTTGTGGGATGAGCAGCTTGTCTGACTCGAGCACATATTGGGACACTCTTTGGTATGCCTCTTTAGTCCCGTGAACACAGGCTGCTGCTTTGTTTAACTTATTTGATACATGTTCAATCGTTTGGGGCTCGCCCGTTACTTTTGCTTGCTGCACAACACTCCCGATCCCGTGTGATAACATCTCACTTGCTACGAATACTTTGTTGGATACATATACACCTGGTTGGGGTATGCCCGTTACTTTGGCTTGCTGCACAACACACCGGACCCCATGTGATAACACATCACTGGTTACAAGTACTTTGTCAGGTACATATACGACCGGTTGGTGTTCGCCCGCTACTTTGGCTTGTTGTAAGGTACCCCCAACCCCATACAATGTTACATCATTGGCCGCAAATGACCGCTCGCAAGGCGCACACAATTTATTTGAATGTAACGGGTTCCTGGCCTTCGTCGCGGCCACCCCTTTACCTTTGCCCCTTACTGCAGTTGTACAGGGCCTTGCTGAGACCTCACCTGGAATATTGTGTTCAGCTTTGGTCTCCGAATCTGAGGAAGGACGTTCTTGCTATTGAGGGAGTGCAGCGAAGGTTCACCAGATTGATTCCAGGGATGGCTGAACTGACATATGAGGAGAGACTGGATCAACTGGGCCTGTATTCACTGGAGTTTAGAAGGATGAGAGGGGATCTCATAGAAACGTATAAGATTCTGACGGGACTGGACAGGTTAGAGACGGGAAGAATGTTCCCGATGTTTGGGAAGTCCAGAACCAGGGGACATAGTCTTAGGATAAGGGGTATGCCATTTAGGACTGAGATGAGGAGAAACTTCTTCACTCAGAGAGTTGTTAACCTGTGGAATTGCCTGCTGCAGAGAGTTGTTGATGCCAGTTCATTGGACATATTCAAGAGGGAGTTAGATATGGTCCTTACGGCTAGAGATCAAGGGGTATGGAGAGAAAGCAGGATAGGGTTACTGAGGGAATGATCAGCCTTGATCTAATTGAATGGCGGTGCAGGCTCGAAGGGCCGAATGGCCTATTCCCGCATCTATTTTCTATGTTTCTATGTTTAAACCCAGTCATCTTCCTTGCTGAGCGTCACATTCCTCCGTTCCGTTGCAGTGACATTCCATGGTCTGGACGCTCTCTCGTCCCATGATCTAGATGGACTCTCATCCCGTGGTCTGGATGCTCTCTTGTCCCATGCTCTGGATGCACTCTCGTCCCGTGGCCTGGATGCACTCTCGTCCCATGGTCTGGACGCCTTCTCGACCCATGGTCTGGACACCCTCTCATCCGGGTCCTTGATGCCACAGGCCAGGCACTGAGAACTGTGCAGATGCTATCAGTCAGCTTCCATTGCCCATCACGGGGGTGGAAATGGTGCAGCCTGCAAACTTGTTGATGGTGGCGCAGCCCACAGACTTGTTGATGATCATGGAAGCGTTTCAAAATGATAAATCACCTGTCATGGCCCACCAGATTAGGACTTGGACCAGCCAAGATCCTCTGCTGTCCCTAGTAAAAAACTGTGTACTGCATGGGAGCTGGGCCAGCATCCCCATTGAAATGCAAGAGCTAATCAAGCCGTTCCAGCGGCGAAAGGACGAGCTGTCCATTCAAGCAGACTGACTGTTGTGGGGTAACCACGTAGTGCTACCCAAAAAGGGCAGGGAGACGTTCATCTCGGATCTCCACAGAACACACTCGGGTATAGTAATGATGAAAGTGATAGCCAGATCCCACGTGTGGTAGCCCGATATCGACTCTGACTTAGAGTCCTGTGAACGGCAATGCAGCGTGCGTGCTCTGTTGAGCAACGCGCCCAGAGAGGCACCACTAAGTTTGTGGTCCTGGCCCTCCAAACCATGGTCAAGGATCCATGTCGACTATACGGGCCTGTTTCTCGGTAAAATGTTCCTGGTGGTGGTGGATGCTTTTTCAAAATGGATTGAATGTGAAATAATGTCGGGAAGCACCGCCACCGCCACCTTTAAAGCCTGAGGGTCATGTTTGCCACCCACGGTCTGCCTGACATTCTGGTCAGTGACAACGGGCCATGTTTCACCAGTGCCGAATTTAAAGAATTCATGACCCGCAATGGGATCAAACATGTCACCTCGGCCCCATTTAAACCAGCCTCCAATGGGCAGGCAGAGCCTTAAACGAGTCACCGAAGGCTCACTCCAAACCCGCCTGTCCCGAGTACTGCTCAGCTACCGCACGAGACCACACTCGCTCACAGGGGTGCCCCTGGCTGAGCTACTCATGAAAAGGACACTTAAAACCAGATCAGGTAGAGAGCAGGCGGCAGCAAAAAAATGTAAATGATGGTCGTGCCACTGTGTCACGGGAATTTGATCTGAATGACCCTCTGTATGTGCTAAACTATGGACATGGTCCCAAGTGGATCGCGGTCACGGTGATAGCTAAAGAAGGGAGTAGGATGTTTGTAGTCAAACTAGACAATGGACAAATTTGCAGAAAGCACCTGGACCAAACGAGGCTGCGGTTCACAGACTGTCCTGAATAACCCACAGCAGACACCACCTTTTTCAAGCCCACAACACACATCCAAAGGATCAACGACACCAGCCCAGTCCAGGAAATCAAACCCATCATGCCCAACAGCCCAGCAAGGCCAGGCTCACCCAGCAGCCTGCAGGGCCAACAACACGCCAGCCCAGAGAGGGCACAGCCAACACACCAGAACAGACATTTGTACCGAGGCGGTCTACTCGGGAAAGAAAGGCTCTCGACCGCCTCAGCTTGTAAATAGTTTTCACTTTGACTTTGCGGGGGAGTGACGTTGTGTATCTGTAAAGCATGCACTCCCATGTTCTGCCACCAGGGAGTGCATCCCCTGAAGTCCCAAGGGGTCCCTTGGGAGCACTGTATATAAGCCGGCCCCTAAGGCCTGTTCCTCACTCTGGAGTGTCTTAATAAAGACTGAGGTCACTGTTACTTTACACTCCCTGTGTGCAGTCTCATCTGTGTTAGGAACACAACAGAATTAAACACGATGAACAAAATGTGTGCAGTGAGCAGAGATTTATTTAAATGCAGCTTTAGTGCTGCACCTGCACCCAAAGTGTAAGCCTGGAAACGACTGTGAACAAAGGCATCATGTGAACTTAATGCTTTCATTTCAAATGACTCCCTTTGCTATTTTAAAAAGAAATGGGTTAATAACGCTTGCCAAATTAGCAGAGAATACTGTAATATGTTAAGAGTTCATAAAATAACCTTGTTTGCAGTATTTTCCAGGCCATGCGCTCAATCTTCCTGGGTCATTTGCACTGTTTGTTTGGCACGCGCCGTTTTTTCTGACAAAATTATTTAATTCAAAGTTTCCTCCTGGAATCTGTGCTGGCGTAACTGTTTAGTTAGGATTGTTCTGTGTTCGTTTTTTTTGACATCATGTCTGCGCCAGTTTTCAGCATTTTTCGCAGTTTGCCCCAAATTTTTTTATCCTAGGTCGACAGATCTGGACACTCCCGATAAACCTTCGGGTGAGTTAACAGAAAGCAGCACACATTGAAAAATTGGCGCTGAAAGACACCATTTCTTTTCATCGAAGTTTTGGAGGGAGTCTCTAACACTTGAAATATCCATAATAAAGTTCAACTTTTTTTTACCTTTCAACAGAGTACATGGAAGTTTCTTGGATTTGTGAAGTTTTCTTTTTTTTTACTCATACGCCACCCGAACGTCTTCAAGCAGTGTTGTAGGGGCATAGCATCGGCCATCAGAATTGGCCTCGCACCCGGACACAGGGTTTGGGGGCTTCGCTGGTAAACAAGCCCGGGGGGAGAGGTGGTGATCGTGAGGCTGCTGCACTGAACCCGGGAAGGAAGTGGCGATCGGAAGGCTGCTGTACTAGGCGCAAGACTGCAATGAGTTATGGGGGGGAGGGGGGGCGCGGGGGGGGTGGGTGAGAAGGGGAAAGATCTTGAGATCCTGCGTTTAATGGCAATACTGTAAGAGGTGGGGTTTACAACTGATGGGAAACAAAGAGGAAATGTTAAAGTGCGCTACTGCATCCCATAAAAAAAGTGAAACTGGAAACCGCAAATGCTTTGAAAAATCTTTTCTTTTTGCTTGATAAGGCCAGTTAAAAGCTTTGTTAATGAGTTTTCAGTGAAAGAGGTAACAGTTTTCCATTGAGAGGGATTTAAATTGACCAGCTAGCGGTTGGCTCATACGGTCAGCTGAACTTAATTCAACATTGGAGCAGTTAAACTCTTGGCAGAGCATCTATTCAATATGGATCTTTTTGCTGCATTTGTCATATTAACTTGTTTAAGGCCATGGTGGAACAAAGCTGCGCAGAAGCAGACTTGAAGGGAGATTATTAGGCTTTTACATTTCACTGTTCACCCATTACTCAGCCTAGCAGCATTCAGCTTTTAAGGAAATTAAACTAATGAGCAATAAACTGTTGAAAAATCCTAGTGCGCCCTTCGAATGTACATTTCATTTTCCCTCATGAGAAATCAAAAAATCTCAAGCCTTGGATGTTTAGATAAATGATAACCAACATCAAAGAACCCAGAACAAACCAAGAAATTAACTTAAATATAATCTGCAGAAGCAGACAATTCACACAATTTTTACCATTTTAATTGTTATTTATTTGCATTCCTGATTTCAAAGCTCAGAGGTTGCACATGTAAGAGAAAATATTTTGGTTCAAATGCCTCTAGAACAGCAAATGAATCAAGTCCCACTCCAGGGACTTAGAAAGTAGGTGCAGGAGTAGGCTATTCGGCCCTTCGAGCTTGCACCACCATTCAATAAGATCATGGCTGATCATTCACCTCAGTACCCCTTTCCTGACTTGAGCACAAAAAATCTAGGCTGATACTCCAGTGCAGTGCTGAGGGAGCACTGCACTGTCAGAGGTGCCACCTTTCAGATGAGACATTAAACCGAGGCCCCGTCTGCTCTCTCTCATGGACGTAAAAGATCCCATGGCACTATTTCGAAGAAGAACAGGGGAGTTATCCTGGTGTCCTGGCCAATATTTATCCCTCAATCAACATAACAAAAACAGATTATCTGTTCATTATCACATTGTTGTTTGTGGGAGTTTGCTTGTGTGCAAATTGGCTGCTGCGTTTCATACATTACAACAGTGACTACACTCCAAAAGTACTTCATTGGTTGTAAAGCGCTTTGAGGCGTCCGGTGGTCATGAAAGCTTCTATATGAATTCAAGTCTTTCTTTTTAAAGGAAGTTATGATGAACCTTTATAAAACACTGGTTCAGCCTTAACTGGAGTATTGTGTCCAATTCTGGGCGCTGCACTTTAGGAAGGATGTGAAGGCCTCAGACAGGGTGCAGAAAAATGTGTTATACATATCAGGACCAAATTTGTACCCCTCACTTACCTGTACATGGTCAATATCTGACCCTTTCCTTTCCTTCCCGGCCTTCTCTATCTGTATCTCTATCTGGCTCTCTATCTCTATCTTTATCTCCAGGGATTGGCTGTTGACTGACATCTACTACAAGCCTACTAACTCCCACAACAACCTGGATTATACTTCTTTACATCTTGCCTTCTCCCAGTTTCTCTGTCACTATTGCATCTGCTTTGATGATGTCAGAGCTACCAAAACGTCCTCCTATTTTCTCAGCAGTGGATTCCCCCCACCATTAATAAGACCCTCGACCATTGCCCAATCCAAACCCCTCATGCAATTTTTCTCATGGGGCAAACAGCCTATGAAGACATGAGAGGCTCAAAGATGGTTGATGAGGCTCAAGACTCAATTTTGGGATGGCTACTTTGAGGCTCGCAAAGTGTTGAATCTAGGCACAGACTAATTTCTACCTCTAGAAATTTCAGTTACTGAGGAAAAAATGACAATTCAAAAATATTTCTGATTTTTTTTCGTGATTTGTGGAAATCTGCACTATTTGTGGCAATGTTCATAGGACAAACCCTTTATAACTGGAAACATGACAATTTCTAATGATAGAATACTGACACATAAAGGTGACAAAAGAAATCAATTTGTGCACACAAGAAATGCACACGAAAAACAGTTTAATACAATGCAAAAATAAAATAAAATATGCATTTTTTGTATAAATTGAAAGCACACAAAATATATATTTCTGGAAGCAGAAAAACAACATGGTGACTGAGATCAGAAAATCCTTCAAGAGTCTTGTTCAGAAAGCCACAGTGAACATATTATGTAATTAATTGACAAGTTGATAGAGGCAAAAGTCATGATAAATGTGAACAATCAAAATTATAATGGGATAAATTTGGCATAAAAATTGTGACAAAAACATTTCAACCAGAAGTCAAGTGGAGCGGACAGTAAGTGAGTGTAGACACAATTTTTCAAAATCTATTATAGATAGACTATTATGAAGCTCTGGCATATTTCTGTTGAGAGCTTCCAGCAGAACGGCAAGTTGCTATCCTTACCAAAAACTTGTGTGAGATGCGAAATAAGCAGCGATCCATCAGGATCAATCTTCAGCCAGTTTTACAAGAGATTATGCCTGTCTGCACTCCTTTATGGGATGTAACAGAGACTAAAATTGGTCCTGATATGTATAATAAATGAATCAGTTGGGGATTTAGTTTAGAAGTGCAGATGAAATCATCATCATCATAGGCAGCCCCTCAGAATCGAGGATGACTGGCTTCCATTCTTGAAGAAGCACTCATGCTGGAAACACACATCTCATTCTACAACCACAGGTGCAATGTAGTCATGAACCTGTTGTGGGAAGAGAGTAAACATGATCCTAGATTAATACTGGAGTTTACTTTTGATCTCCACTACTCTCTAAATAACAGGAGATGCCAGCGTGAAAACATGACATCACTGCCATCTGTCTTTCACAGCTGGTTTCTAAACAACAGAAACTTCATTTGCATAAAACCTATAGAATTACTCAGTGATTCCCAGGGGTGATAACAGAACAGAATCCATCTGGAAAGAAACACAAATAGAGCTTGTGTCTATGTTACGTTCCTTGCAGCAAAATAGTACTTGTTCCTAAATCGCATCTGAATTGACACCAATATTGCTTGCTCTTGCCACTTGTTCTACTTCTGGAACAATAATACCATTAAAGACATGAACTTGTAGGTGTGCAACAAAACACTTATCTGGTAGCTCCTATTTTCATGTATCACAGTTGATTCCATTGTATTTGGTCAATATGTCATATTATTATGAACAATTTGGCAGAAGAGACGAGAGCTTTATACAAAATTTTCCATGGAATGAACCCTATGCATGGTATACCTAGACCTTCAAAAGGATAACATTCCACACACAAGGCTATTAGTTGAGCTCAAATCTGTGGCAATCAGGGTAAATCTTGGGAATGAATAAAACATTAGTTAAATGGTAGAAAGCAACAGAGGAGGAGTTATGTTTCGGTGGGGTGGGCTGGGGTGGTTACTGAATGGGGTTCTCCGGAGATTGGTCCTGGGACCATTACTCTTTCTAATTTGCATCAATGAGTTGTATTCAGAAACTGAATGTAAATTAGTGAAATTTGCAAATAATACCAAACTAGAATAGACAGCAAAATTATAGGAGATAGCTCAGAAATTAGAGAATGAGTTGGATAAAAGACAAAAGTAGACAGAACAATGGCAGATGACATTTAATGCACATATTTAAGGAAAAGAAGGGTGACATACGTGCTGAAGAAATTGATTAAAATAACTAAAGGATCAAATTGATAAAGACCTATGGGGTCGAAATTGATCAAAGGCAAGTTTACCGTTTACCGTTGGAAAGACTGCTAAGATCCTGACGTTACAGGACTTTGGTCAAAAAGGAGGAAAAAAGCACCCGGCAGCAAAATGGCCATTACATGCCCATTCTGGGCGGTAGAGGGCGGTAGGGGGGATTCTGGGTAGAAAATGGAATCCTGAAGAAAATCATGCCAAGGCTGGAGTTGGGCCTAGGGAGGGGAGAACGCACAAAAAGAAATGTTCAAAAAATAAAAAATAAAACATCACAAAATCTTCAGAGGACCCTTTATCACATAATTGCTGCAAAAGAAGTAAAAAACAAATCTCACTTACCTTTTCTTGCAGGTTTGCATACCTACCATCCAGGTCAAACCTGCTCCCACGCGGCGGTCTTTTCTCCTGCAGGGGCGGAGGACCGCTCGGATGAATCTGGGGCGGGAGAACTTTTTTCGGCGTTGCATGCTGGCACATGTCAGCGGATGCTCCCAAGCAGTCCTTCCAAACCATTGGCGTGAGAACCTCACTAATCTTCCATGGAGGGGAGAGCCTCAAAAAAATGGGGAAACCACCGAGAAAACTCTGCGGAATCCGATGGTAGGACCATCCATTTCGGCCCCTAGGTGTTTTAGATTTGGTGCTCAACATGTCCAACTGGTGCAGAGCAACAATCAAAAAAGCTATAAAGCAAAAACAGTAGAGTACAAGTCAGAAGATGTCACAATCAAACTATATAATGGTCTGGTCAGACCACATCTTGTACACAAGGGATACACAAGAAAGCCACTCAAGCCTTGGAAGCAATGCAAAGAAAACCTCAAAGCTCTGAGTCATGAGGAAAGTTTGGAAAAACTTGTGTATTTTTAGCCTTGAAAAGAGGCATCTGAGAGGTAATCATTTTGAGCTGTATAAAATAGTTGATAGTATGGAAAATGTATATCTGGAAAATTATTTTAAACTAAGTCGTGAAAGTAGGTTAAAGGAGGTTCAAATTCTTGAATGAAAAATTTAGAACCATTAGTGGGAAATACTTCTTAACACTAAAACTGATCAATACAGTGAATGGAGTCAAAAAGCCTACAATTGTATTTTTAAAAATTGGATGCTGGAATGCGGTTGGGGGTAGAACTTTATGGTCTTTCTGGATGGATGAACTAAGATGGGTCAGCTGAAGAGCCTTCCTCATCCACAATTATCAGAACTCCATTCTGACTTCTGCAAATCCACAAGATGTTTTCATGTTAAGAAATATGGACAAGAAATATGGATAATAATGTCTGTCAATAATAGCTCCTTTGGGTCCCTTCGGCCAATCAGCCCGGCCCAACGACACACTCTGGGTCCCTTCAGCCAGCCGGCCTGACCTAGCCTCGCACTTCGGGTCTCTTCAACCAGCCGCCCGGCCCAATGAAGGGCTGTACCTGCCCTAGTTCGCTAGAGGTGGACACGAACATTTAAACAACTTACATTTTAGACTTTTTTTTATCAACTTTTAACCAACTCTTAATCTATTTATTAAACTTTCAATCAACCTGTGTAACTTTTTAAAAAATTAAATTGGAAATACTTTTAAACTCTTAAACTTTTAAAAAAACTTTCAAAACTTTGGGGAAATTTTTAACCTTTGAAGAAACTCTCCAAAACATCCCTCAGAACACCAGCGGACAGCTGACCTTCCTAATGCCTGCCCCCCAACCAAGCCTCGGGCCATCAACCATCAATAGCGCTACTCAGTGCCGAGCTTGCGGCTAACAACTCGCCGTAGGCAGCTGTGCTTATACAGCAGTGCATGGTCTCCAGTTTTCTTGGACCCCCTTGCCACTGGACCAAGACCTTGCTCAGCTAAGCCTGTGTGGTTGCCGGTGTACAGCGGCCACACCACGTTAAAAGAACTCACGCACAGGCATCTTCCACTTCGTTGATATGAAGTTCGGGACCTGGAACATCAGGACCCTCATGGACAATTCCAACAGCAACAGGCCAGAACGCTGCACCGCCATAGTTGCCCGAGAGCTTAGATGCTTTGACATCAACATTGCTGCCCTAGGCAAAACCCGGTGGTCAGGGGAAGGCCAGCTCAAGGAACATGGTGGAGGTTACACCTTTTTCTGGAAAGGAAAACCAGAGGAATAATGCCGCCTTCATGGAATCGGCTTCACCGTCAAAAATGAACTGGTCGACCACCTCGAAGACTCCCCCTGCGGGGTTAACGAATGCCTCATGACTCTTTGCCTTACCCTATCCCAGAACCAATGCGCCACAGTCATCAGTGCGTAAACCGCAACCCTCGATGCAACAGATGAGGCTAAAGAGGATTTTTATTCCAGCCTCGAGACATCCCTGTCCCGCGTCCCAACTGGCGAACAATTGATTCTCCTAGGTGACTTCAATGCCAGGATCAGCAAAGACACAGCCCTCTGGGGAGGCGTGATTGGCAGAGAGGGGGTAGGGAAAGCCAACTCCAATGGTACCCTACTTCTGACAAAATGTCTAGAACACAAACTCCTCATCACCAACACCCTGTTCCGCCAGAGGGACAAATACAAAGCATCGTGGCAACACCCTCGCTCCAAACACTGGCACCTGCTCAACTATGTCATCGTCCGAGCCAGGGATCACAAGGATGTGCGCATCACCCACGCCATGACTGGAGCTGAAGACTGCTGGATGGACCATCGTCTAATCCGATCCATCATCAATATTAACATAGCCCCAAAGCAGAGGGGACAGCAGAAGCAGTGCTGCAAAAAATGTAATGCCGGGGCACTTAAAGACCCAGTTAAGAGAGCCCAATACAGCCAGCGCCTCACAGCTAAACTGGTGTGCTTTGATGACCCTGAGATGCTGAATGCCTACAGCGCTTGGTCTGCCCTCCAGGCCTCCATAACCAGTGCCTGCAAAGAGACACTTGGTTACTCAACCAGAAAACACCAGGACTGGTTTGATGAAAATGATCAGGAGATCCACTAACTAATAGATCATAAGCGCAGAGCATTTCTGAGCCTCAGGCAATAACCCAACTCGGGAGCTGCAAAGCAACGTTACAGACGGCTCAAGGCTGACGTCCAACAAAAAACCCGGGACCTAAAGAACAGGTGGTGGATGGAGAAAGCACAGGCGATACAACAACTGGCCGACAGCCACAATATGCAAGGATTCTTCATTGCAGTCAAGGCCACCTATGGTTCAAACTCCCAAGGCTTCACCCCACCCCTGGCCAAGAACGGGGAAACACTCATCAAAGACACCGAGACTGTCAGGGCCCGCTGGAAGGAGCACTTTGAAGATCTCCTCAATCGAGACTCTGCCTTTGACTCAAGTGTTCTCAACTTCATCCCTCAGCATGCGACCCGCCACCACCTCAGTGAAACCCCAATGCTGCCTGAGGTAGGCAATGCCATAAAACAGCTCAAGAATAACAAGGCTACAGGTGCGGATGGAATTCCTGCTGAGGCGCTAAAGTATGGCAGAGAGGCGCTGTTGGCACGGATACATGACTTCATCTCTCTCATTTGGAGGGAGGAGAGCATGTCGGGAGATCTCAGAGATGCAGTGATCGTGACCATCTTTAAAAAGGGGGACAAGTCCGACAGTGGTAACTACAGGAGTATCTCCCTGCTATCAGCCACTGCGAAGGTTGTTGATAGAGTTCTTCTCAACTGTCTGCTCCCTGTGGCCAAGGAACACCTCCAGGAATCACAGTGTGGATTTCGACCCCTACAGGGCACAACGGACATGATCTTTGCAGCACGACAGCTGCAGGAAAAATGCCGGGAGCAGCGCCAGCCCTTATACATGGCCTTTTTCGATCTTACAAAGGCCTTTGACATTTCAACCATGAGGGCTTATGTAGTGTCCTCCTCCGTTTTGGATGCCCCCAAAAGTTTGTCAACATCTTTCATCTGCTCCATGACGACATGCAGACCGTGATACTTACCAGCGGTCCATTACAGACCCAATCCACGTCCGGACCGGGATCAAACAGGGCTGCGTCATCGCTCCAACCCTCTTCTCAATCTTCCTCGCTGTCATGCTCCACCTCACAGCCAACAAGCTCCCCACTGGAGAGGAACTAAACTACAGAACCAGTGGGAAGCTGTTTAACCAATGCCACCTCCAGGCCAGGTCCAAGATCACCTCAACCTCTGTCTTTGAGCTACAGTACACGGGCAACGCACATTCTGAGGGTGAACTCCAGGATATCGTTGATGTATTCACCAAAGCATATGAAAGCAGGGGCCTTATGCTTAACATTCGTAAGACAAAAGTCCTCCACCGGCCTGTCCTCGCCACACAGCACTGCCCCCCAGTCATCAAGATTCACGGTGTGGCCCTTGACAACGTGGACCACTTCCCATGCCTCGGGAACCTCTTATCAACAAAGCCAGACATTGATGCGGAGATTCAACATCACCTCCAGTGCGCCAGTGCAGCCTTCGGCCGCCTGAGGAAAAGAGTGTTCGAAGACCAGGCCCTCAAATCTACCACCAAGCTCATGGTCATGTAGTAATACCTGCCCTCCTGTATGGATCAGAGGCATGGACGATGTACAGAAGACACCTCAAGTCGCTGGAGATATATCACCAACGATGTCTCCGCAAGATCCTGCAAATCCCTTGGGAGGACAGGCACACCAACAGCAGTATCGTCGCCTAGGCTAACATCCCCAGCATTGAAGCACTGACCACATTCAATCAGCTTCGCTGGGCAAGCCACATAGTTCGTATGCCAGACACGAGACTCCTTAAGCAATTGCTCTATGAGGAGTTCCTTCACAGCAAATGAGCCAAAGGTTGGCAGCAGAAACGTTACAAGGACACCCTCAAAGCCTCCCTGGTAAAGTGCGACATCACCACTGACACCTGGGAGTCCCTGGTCGAAGACCGCCCTAAGTGGAGAAAGTGCCTCCGGGAGGGCGTTGAGCTCTTAGAATCTCAACACCGTGAATGTGCAGAGGTCAGGTGCAGGCAGCGGAAGTAGCATGCGGCGAATGTCTGTCCCATGTGTGTCAGGGTCTGTGGCTCTCGTATTGGACTGTTCAGCCACCAGAGAACTCACTTTAGGAGTGGAAGCAAATCTTCCTCGATTCCGAGGGACTGCCTATGATGATGATGATGATGACTTTGTGGCTAGCTTTAGGTAGTCTACAGAGACAATTAATCCTCGGGTAAAGGTTTCAGTTCAAACAATTATTAAAAGGTAAGCCTTTGAAATAAAACAGAAAATGCTGGAAACACTCAACAGGTCAGGCAGCATTTGTGTAGAGATAAGCATAGGGTTAACTTTTCAGGTCAATAACATTTTGTCAGAACTGGAAGATGTTACAGATGAAAACCTTAAAAAGAGAAGTAAAGCCAGGGAAAAGGGACGTGAAAAGAAAACATGGTCTGTGATTAGGTGGAGGACAGGAAATGATTAGATGACAGAAGTAGTAATAGTGCAAGGTGGAAGGAAGTGATAATGAGAGAAATTAGATAAACAAAACACGTGTGCAGAGGATGTGTAAATGGTCGCAACAGAATAGCAAAGGAGGGATACATGGAAAATCTGGAAAACAGAGAAAGTTCCCTTGATCCAGGAACATAGGTTGACTAGATAAATTCCTAGAATGACAGAATTGTCCTATGAGGAGAGATTGAATAGATTGGGCCCAAACTCTCGGGAGTTTAGAAGAATGAGAGGTAATCTCATTGTAAGATTCTGAGGGGGATTGATAGGGTAGATGATGAGAGGTTGTTTCCTTTAGCTGGAGAGTGTAGAATTAAGGGGCATAGACTCAGGATAAGGGATCAGCCATTTAAGACTGAGATGCAGAGGAATTTCTTCACTCAGAGGGTTGTGAATCTTTGGAATTTTCTACCCCAAAGGACTGTGGATGCTGAATCGTTGAATATATGCAAGGCTGAGATAGATAGATTTTTGGACTCCAGGGGAATCAAGGGATATGGGGATCAGGCAGGGAAGTGGAGTTGAGGTTGAAGATCAGTCATGATCTTATTGAATGGCAGAGTAGGCTCGAGGGGCCATATGGTCTACTCCTGCTTCTAATTCTTATAGTCTTATGTTCTTATGTTCATAGGAACATGGTGGAAGAAAAATGCTGTTCCACGAACTTGCGCTGAGCTTCATTTGAACAATGTAAGAGGACAAGGACTGCTAGGTCAGAATGGGTGTTGGACAGCGAGTGTAAGCTCAGGGTCGCACATGGGTAAATCGGAGGTGTTCACCAATGCGATCACCCAATCTACATTTGTTCTCCCAGATGTAGAAGAGACTGCATTGTGAGCAACGAATACAGTATACTAAATTGGAAAAAGTATACGTAATTAGCTGACTCACCCGGAAGGAGTGTTTGCGGCTCTGGATAGTGGTAAAGGAGGTGAAAGAGGAGGTGTTGTATCTCTTGTGCTTGTATGTGAGGAAGGAGAGCAGGTGTTGAGGATGATGGAGCATTGAACCAGGATGTCATGGAAGGAACTGTCCCTTCAGAATGCTGAGGGGGAGAGGAGCGGAAGATGAGTTTGGTGGTGGGGTCATGCTGAAGGTGTCAAAAATGGTGGTGAAAGATACATCGAATGTGAAAGGACATAAGAACATAAGAAATATGAGCTGGAGTAGACCACATGGCCTCTCGAACCTGCTCCACCATTCACAGAAACATTGAAACATAGAAAATAGGTGCAGGAGTAGGCCATTCGGCCCTTCGAGCCTGCACCACCATTCAATAAGATCATGCCTGATCATTCACCTCAGTACCACCTTCCTGCTTTCTCTCCATACCCCTTGATCCCTTTAGCCATAAGGGCCACATCTAATTCCCTCTTGAATATATCCAATGAACTGGCATCAACAACTCTCTGCGGTAGGGAATTCCACAGGTTAACAACTCTATGTATGAAGAAGTTTCTCCTATATCTCAATAAGATATTGACTGATCTTCTACATCAACTCCACTTTCTCGCACTGTCTTAGTGGACATAGTCTCAGAATAATTGGCCGCCCATTTAAAACTGAGATGAGGAGGAATTTCTTCTCTCAAAAGGTTGTAAATCTATGGAATTCTCTACCCCTGAGAGCTGTGATGGCTGGGTCATTGAATATATTTAAGACGGAGATAGATTTTTGAGCGATAAAGAAGTAAAGGGTTATGGGGAGCGGGCAGGGAAGTGGAACTGAGTACATGATCAGATCAGTCATGATCTTATTGAATGGCAGAACAGGCCCGATGGGCTAAATGGCCTAATCCTGCTCCTATTTCTTATGTTCTTATGTCCCTATATCCCTTGATTCTTTTAGTGCCCAACAATCTATCAGTCTTAATCTTGACTATAATTATTAATTGAGCATCCATAGCCTTCTGAAGTAGAGAATTCCAAAAATTCAAAACCATCTGAGTGGAGAAATTTCTCCACATCTCAATCCTAAATGACCAATTCCTTAGCCTAAGATTATGACCCCTAGTTCTAGACTCTCCAGTGTCTACTCTGTCAAGTCCTCTAAGAATTTTATACGTTTCAATAAGATCACCTCTAATTCTTCTAAACTCCAGAAAATTAAGGCCCATTCCACTCAATCTTCCTTCATAGGACAGCCCTTTCATCCTAGGAATCAATCTAGAGACTCTTCATTGCACCCCTTCTAAGGCAAGTATATCCTTCCTTATGTAAGACCAAAACTGTACACAGTACTCCAGGAGTGTTCTCACCAAAGCACTATAGAATTGCAGTAAGACTACTCTTATATTCCAAACCCACTTGCAATAAAGTCTAACATGCCATTTGCCTTCCTAATTGCTTGCAATACCTGCATGTTAACTTTCTGTGATTTATGTACAAAGCTGTTAGGGTGGAAGGTGAGGCCACATGTGACCCTGTCATGGCTCTGGGAGGGGAAGGGGTGTGGCCGAAAGTATGGGAAATGGGACTGACACAGTTGAGGGCTCTGACTTCCACAGTGGAGGGAAATCCTCAGCTGAGGAAAAAGGAGAACGTTTTTGCCATAGAAGATGTTATCATCAGAGCAGATGTGACGGCGATGGAGAAACCGAGGGAAGAGAATAGAGTCTTTACAGGAAGCGGGTGCGAAGAAGTATAATCAAGGTAGTCGTGGGAGTCAGTAATTATTGCTTAGACTGATATTAGGTATTCATAATATTCATGTAGACATTAATATTGTATTCAGTTTTTCTATATTTAGGGCTGGTTATTGAAAGACTGGCACGACACATGGTATAGAAAGGAATTCGGTCTCCAAGGGTGCTATCAATGCGATTGTCAGAAGGATTCATAAACTGGTTTCTATTGTTTGCCATAGTTAATTTTCATTAAAGTTAACCATTTGGAAAACTTTTTTAAAAATTCAAGAAAAGGTCTTGTTGAATTTCTCTTGGTAACTTTAGACCTTTGAAAGTCTTACTGGTTGAGGGAATGGTCAAGTACCATGATCCCAGGCTTCTGCCGAGGCTACTCTTGAACCAGTTGCTCACAGGTGTACAACTTGCTGAACCCTAGCTCCATGTTGGGAAGCACTGAACTCTACTCTATAGTTCCTCCCCATGTCAAGGCCAAGTTCAAGGAACCAGCATGTGAATAATTCTAGGCTTAAATTGGCATCCTTCTGCCAAATGACATGGTGTAATGAGGCACTCAAGTAAATTTCTCCAGCATACCTTTTAACTATTTAAGGGGTAAGAATTCCTTTTGTCTATATATGTAGCGACTTTGTGTTAAGAAGTGGGGAGGGATCAATCTGGTAACTACTGGCCAGTCAGTCTAACATGGGAACTTCTAGAGACCATAATTTGGGACAAAATTAATTGTCACATGGAGGAATATGGGTTAATAAATGACAGCTAACATGGATTTGTTAAAGTCAAATAGTGTCTGACAAACTTGATTGCGATATTTGATGAAATAATAGAGAGCATTGATGAAGTTAGTGCCATTGATGTTGTATATATGTACTTTACAAAGGCATTTGATAAAGCGACTCATAATAGACATATTAATAAAATTGAAGCCCATCGGGATTTAAGGGGCAGTGAAAGTGTGGAACCAAAATTAGCTAAGAAACAGAAAGCAGACAGTAGTGATGAACGGTTGTTTTTCAGACTGGTTGCAAGTATATAAAGTGGTGTGCCCCTGGGACTGGCATTAGGACCATTGCTCTTTTTGATATATATTAATGACCTGGATGTGGGGGCATAATTTCAAAGTTTGCAGATGATACAAAACTTGGAAATGTAGTAAGCAGCGAGGTGGATAGCAGCAGACTTCAGAAGGACGTAGACAGACTGGTGAAATTAGCACACGCGTGGAAATTAATGCAGAGATGTGTGAAGTGGTCTTATAAAAGCATATGGGACCCTTAGCTTTATAAATAGAGGCATAAGCGTACAATAGCAAGGATACTGGTTATAGATTACTGGTTAGGGTTTGGCTGGAATATTGGCCCAAAAACTGTCGTCAGAGGCTTCCTGTGGGTGGATGACTCTGACTGAATTATTTTTTACACATGTGCCTGGTGGTCCCGGAGGAACGTATACTTGAGGTCCAAGGCCTCCTTTCGCAGCCCAGCGTATGGGCTCACAATCTCAGGTACGTAAACGCAACCTAGGATCACATCAGCCTGGACCACCAATGCACAAGAAGTATTCTCATTGATAATAATGGGAGCTCCATTTGGACGAGCTACCATTACTATCAACGAGAATATCCCAAAAAAACAGATACAAGACAGAATAAATTTAAAAAACACCTCATGAATTTAAAATTAATTGAAATTGAATTAAATTAAATGTTTTGGGAAAATAAATTATATCTTTGAAAATGTTTTAAAAATGATTTACTAGGGTTAGAAATAAACTTACTTTAATGGACAGGATTATTAATATAAAAAATAGTGATACAATTGAATGTTTCTATCTTTTAAAACTCTTATGCTGGTAAAAGTAGGCTATACGCCTGCTTTTATCAGGCATAAGTGTTTGAAGGACATTGGCTGGGCAGGAGTTGGGCAAATAGCCCAAATCTCTGCGCGTGAATGTCCTTCTTCCAGGGATACGTGTGATCTGTCAAAAGACATTTTGACAGTTCGCAAATACCGGTTCTCGGTGCATGCACATCGCATGTCGATAACCGGCATTTGCGAAGCCTCTTCTGGTGCATGCACACATCGTACGCACCTGGAAAGGCCGCAATTTACCGCCCATTGTGTCTAATTCTGGGCACCATATTTTAGGAAGCATGTTAAGGCCTTGGAGAGGGTGCAGAGGAGATTTACTAGAATGGTCCCAGGGATACATAGAATTAGATAAAATATACAGCACAGAAACTGGCAATTGGGCCCAACTAGTCTGTGCTGATGTTTATATTCCACAAGGGTCTCCTCCCGTTCCATCTACCTCATCTCAGCATTTCAGCCTATCTTTATATTCCCTTTTCTTTCATGTACTCATCTAGTTTCCTTTTGAAAGCATATAAGCTATTTGCCTCAGCCATTTCCTGTGGTAGCGATTTCTACATTCTAACCAGTCTCTGAATAAAGACATTTCTCCTCATTTCCCTATTGGATTTATTAGTAACTATCTTTTATTTATGGCCCCTAGTATTGGATTCTCCCACAAGTGAAAATATTCTTTCCACATCTATCCTGTACAACCGATTCATAGAAATATAGAAACATAGAAACATAGAAAATAGGTGCAGGAGTAGGCCATTCGGCCCTTCGAGCCTGCACCGCCATTCAATAAGATCATGGCTGATCATTCCCTCAGTAACCCTATCTTGCTTTCTCTCCATACCCCTTGATCCCCTTAGCTGTAAGGGCCATATCTAACTCCTTCTTGAATATATCCAATGAACTGGCATCAACAACTCTCTGCGGCAGGGAATTTCATAGGTTAACAACTCTCTGAGTGAAGAAGTTTCTCCTCATCTCAGTCCTAAATGGCCTACCCCTTATCCTAAAACTATGTCCCCTGGTTCTGGACTTCCCCAACATCGGGAACATTCTTCCCGCATCTAACCTGTCCCATCCTGTCAGAATCTTATATGTTTCTATGAGATTCCCTCTCATCCTACTAAACTCCAGTGAATAAAGGCCAAGTTGATCCAGTCTCTCCTCATATGACAGTCCAGCCATCCCGGGAATCAGTCTGGTGAACCTTCGCTGCACTCCCTCAATAGCAAGAACGTCCTTAGATTAGGAGACCAAAACTGTACACAATATTCTAGGTAAGGCCTCACTAAGGCCCTGTACAACTGCAGTAAAACCGCCCTGCTCCTATACTCAAATCCCCTAGCTATGAAGGCCAACATACCATTTGCCTTCTTCACCGCCTGCTGTACCTGCATGCCCACTTTCAGTGACTGATGAACCATGACACCCAGGTCTCGTTGCACCTCTCCTTTTTCTAATCTGCCACCATCCAGATAATATTCTGCCTTCGTGTTTTTGCCCCCAAAATGGATAACCTCACAATTATTCACATTATACAGCATCTGCCATGCATTTGCCCACTCACCTAACCTGTCCAAGTCACCCTGCAGCTTCTTAGCATCCTCCTCACAGCTCACACCACCACCCAGTTTAGTGTCATCCACAAACTTGGAGATATTACATTCAATTCCTTCATTTAAATCGTTAATGTATATTGTAAAGAGCTGGGGTCCCAGCACTGAGCCCTGTGGCACGCCACTAGTCACTGCCTGCCATTCTGAAAAGGACCCGTTTATCCCGACTCTCTGCTTCCTGTCTGCCAACCAGTTCTCTATCCACGTCAGTACATTACCCCCAATACCATACGCTTTGATTTTGCACACCAATCTCTTGTGCGGGACCTTGTCAAAAGCCTTTTGAAAGTTCAAATACACCACATCCACTGGTTCTCCCTTGTCCACTCTGCTAGTCACATTCAAAAAATTCTAGAAGATTCGTCAAGCATGATTTCCCTTTCATAAATCCATGCTGACTTGATCCGGTCCTGTCACTGCTTTTCAAATGCGCTGCTATTTCATCCTTAATGATTGATTCCAACATTTTCCCCACTACTGATGTCAGTAAATAAAAAGAGAAAATGCTGGAAATCTCAGCAGGTCTATCAGCATCTGTGGAGAGAAACAGACTTAACGTTACAGGTCTGTGACCGTTCGACAGAACTTTAAATTTTTAAAGACCTCTATCAGGTCTCCTCTAAGTTTTCTCTTTTTTAAATAAAAAAGCCCCAACCTGTTGAATCATTCCTGATAGCTGGAACCTCTCAATTCTGGTACCATCCTTGTAAGTCCTTTTTGCACTTTCTCCGGTGCTTCTATGTCCTTTTTATAGTATGGAGATCAGAACTTTAGGGGAGTCAAGCATTATGGGGAGCGGGCAGGAAAGTGGAGTTGAGCCCAAGATCAGATCAACCATGATCTTATTGAATGGCGGAGCAGGCTCGAGGGGCCGTATGGCCTACTCCTGCTCTTATTTCTTATGTTCTTATGTTCTTAACTGTGCAGCCTGAACAGGGTCCTCTGCAAGTTTACCATACTACTTTTAAATTCTATTCCCCTATAAAATAAATCCCAGTGCTTTGTTAACATTTTTAATTGCTTTAATGACCTATAGTGCTGCTTTTAATGATTTGTTCACCTGTATCCCTCGATCCCTTTGCTGTTCCACCACACTCAGTTTCTTATTTTCTAAGGTCTACGTGATGTTTCTGTTTTTCCTACGAAAGTGCATCACTTCTCATTTATTTATGTTAAAGTTCATTTGCTACTTAACTGCCCAGGTTGCAAGCTTTCTAATGTGTTTTTGTATTATGTGCATTCTTCCTCAGTGTTAGCTATTCTCCCAGTTAGGTATCTTCTGTAAATTTTGATATTGAGTTACTTATTCCTAAATCCAAATCAATAATGTAAATAATGAATGACAGTGATCCCAGCACCAATCCTTGAGGAACACCACTATCTATCTTCCTCCAAGCTGAATAACTACTCTTTGCCTTCACTCTCTTCTTTCTATTTTTCAGCCAATTTGCTATCCATTCAGCCATTTGTCCTCTGATCCATATGCCCCAACCTTTGTCATGAGCCTACCATATGTTACCTTATCAAAAGTTGAAAGACTTCAGTTTTGTGGCGAGACTAGAGATGCTAGGAATGTTCTCCTTAGAGTAGAGAAGTTAACGAGAGATTTAAGAGAGGTGTTCAAAATCATGAAGCGTTTTGATAGGCTAAATAGGGGAAAATTATTTCCACTGGCTGGAGGATCGATAACCAGAGGACACAGATTCAAAATAATTGGCAAAAAGAACCAGGGGGAGGTGAGGAGATTTTTTTATGCAGTGAGTTATGATGATCTGGAATGCATTACCTGAAAGGGTGGTGTGAACAGATTCAACAGTAACTTTCAAAAGGCAGTTGGATATATGCTTGAAAAGTGAATGTTTGCAGGGCTGTGGGGAAAGAGCAGAGGAGTTTGTGCCAGAATAGGCATGATGGCCTGAATGGCCTCCTTCTGTGCTGTATAATTCTATGATTGTGATGATTTCCAGACCACTATTTCCAGCAAGATTTTGAATGAGATTGGAAGTGCACTTCACAAAAAAAATAATGATCAGCTCCTGTAGTTCAGGCTAACTTGAATGTTGGAGGTGACATGTTCTTGCCATGGGTGCGCCTCTGAAGGGGGAAGAAATTCATGTGCAGCTGCAGGACATAGGGCCTATAGCTGCAAAAAGGAAGATAAATGATGCTGTAGGGGGTCCTGGCACTATAGTTGATCTGACCCCAGTCCAGGATTATGAGAAGGAGGCTGTGGCCCTGGAACTGCCTAAGGTAAAGAAATCCAAGGTGGTCACCTTCAGCTGATCAGATAATGACAGGCCAATCCTCCACTTTGGCTCCAATTCAGCATGCAACAAGTCACATATTTCCACACAGCTTCGCTATTAAAACCTGGGCTCCGGATGCACTGTTCCTGGGTAAGGCCTACACAACTCCTGTGGTGATGGTAGATGCGGCCAGCAGGGCTCCACCTTCGGTGTCTGTGTTTCTTGTCATCAAGATAAGTGTCCTGCATGTCCAGGTTGCTTTCATCCTTGTATGCCAAATATCATTAGATGCTCAAAGACACATCCATTCTGGTGAAGGACAAGTTTGGTCAGCACTCGCCAGCACTCAAAGGAAAAGGTCCAATTTCAGTAATACAGCATTTGAACTCAGTCTTCGTCATCATCATAGGTGGTCCCTCGAACGAGGATGACTTACTTCCACACCAAAAGGGATGAGTTCACAGATATTTTAATGAAGGACCAATATTCCAGTCCTGAACTCCAATTGAAGGGATGGAAGATGCCTGTGCGTGGATTTTTTTTAACGTGTGGTGGTCGTTGCACATCAGTCTATGACTCAGTAACATGGCTATGAAGACCAATTGAAATGTCAGAACTCACTTGTGAAATGCTTCCTGCCTGCTCCAATACAAAGAGGGGCCTCAGAAATGCGCACTCTCGCTGCTTGGCCCTTAACTTTATATGAGCTAGCTGCATCTGGCTATCATATGACCTGTGCTCTGCATAAATAGAGAGCTGGGGTAGATGCCAATGATGTTATCAAAAGGTAATCTTCCTCTTTCAGTTTGAGTCAATTCTATATCGTTAAAAACTGGTCCCAGATCTGTTTGAGTGGTAATGGGTTAAAAGCACACAAATTTCCTGCATCAGCTCATCTTAGTTCAGTGTCCGGCTGCAGACTGAGACAAATGCAGGGAACACAATGGTGGTGGGAGAGGAAATATGTGTGGAAGTGAAATTTAAAAAGATGGGGACAAGTAAAAAGGAGTGTTCCAACGGGGGACAAAAATCTTGAAAGCCTTCAGGAAGGTTCAAAGGGCTCCTCGACCCATTAACTTCCCTTGCCAAAGCTGAAGGGACAGGGAATTTTGAAGTGCCAGACAAAGGATGTCCCATGCACAGGCTGAGGCCACAGCCCATGGGTTCTGCCACTCGATGAGCCAGTTCTACAGTACAGGTTCATAGCAGGTGTTCGTACAGCAGGTAACACAGCTCTGCATCTGGATTTGCTGAGCCAAGCCTTGGGAAGACACTTCCCCACAGCCATTGGCAGGTGGGTGTAATAATGCCTGTAATTGCCAACATAAATAATACCAACATTTATGTCGTACCACATAAAACATGACATACAGTAATTGGATGCTTTTGAGGAATCACCCAGTATAATGTTTAATCAGGGTAGCACACTTTTCGGTGTAAGCGGAGCTGCTGCCAGAACTAACATCATGAGTAGGAGTGTCTGTCTCCATTAATCATATGCCAAAGCGAGGTCCAGTCACCACCTTTGTATTCAAAGGTGGGTGTGCGGGTACCAATGGGCAAACTACTGGCCTTCTTACCAGCACCACACGTCAGGGAATTCCCATTGGGCAACTGATGCTCGTAATGGTGTTGCAGCATAACAAAAAAACAATTAGTATACAGAGAATCTATTTGTCATTAGAGAAAGGAATATAAGAAAAGCAGGTCAGAAATTACCTTTACTCAGCAAAGACAAGTTTCTTTACTTATCCACACTGCTTATGTCATGGCAACCTTGAATGCCCGTCTAAATGGATGTTATTTCCTATTGCCTTTGAAATAGTGTAAAACATGGAAAAGCAAGCAGGAGCCCTCAGCACAATGGCCCTGTGTCATTTAATGAGGCTCCCACCTGCCTCAAGTGGGAGATTTCACCATGCCCACATCCTCCAGGAATGTGTGTCAAGCCCTACTGGGGCAGAGACAGGCATTAATTGTTCCCACCCATATTTCTTTATCAGAACAGCGTGGAAATATGCACTAATAGGGCATGCCAATATGTCAATGTGGATCTTGGCTATGTCTGGAAGCTGCTTTTATTGGATGCCACTAATAATCTGCGAAAGCATGTTTTTTTCACCTCTGCGGATACAGGTGTGTTGGTGCCGGTGGGTTAGCACAAAGCTCATCTCATGTAGCCTAATCTGCCTGGTGTGCCTTCATCATCCTATTCTCCTTCCAAACACCTCAGACAGGGGGTTTCCCAGTGGAAACGCTTTATAGTCAGTAATGATGCTACGGCAAAAGATATTAATAATTTATGATTAGTACAAAGGCGCACGAGAATCTGAATCCAGGCTGTTCTCCCAGCTGCTGGAAATGAGAGCAGAAAATGGGACAGCAACTAAAGAGGGAGGGGTATTCAACACAACAATCCCCATCCTTGCTGCTACCTGCCGAATAACGACCCCAAAACTAAGCGGCTGCCCATGAAAAATCTGAGCTATTGTTCATTAATGAAAAAAATGGTCTCGTTTCAGCATGAGGAGAATTAATGTAATAATGGAACCAATAAGTTACAAAACATCTTTCACAATAAGGTCACAACAGAAAAATGATCAACAACTGAAAGTAATGCTTACAATGAATCAGCTACTGCTGATAGATTGCAGAATCCATCTCTCAGTCTTCTCTAGACTTTGATTACGATAATCTAAGAAACTGGTTCGAGCCTTGAATCGGAGCCCTGGTGCTTTTGGAGCCAAATTGCTGAGGGAAAAACAATCTATAAATTCTTACATGGTGCATCTGTGCACATTTGACATATGTCCACTTATAAACATGAAATGTGCATAGATTTATACATATTTTTAAGAGTTAGGCTCCTAGTCTCATAAAATGAAGGAAGAGTCAGAAGTATGAACAAACCAGCTTTCGTTTTTCAAAAGTTTAAGTCCTTCCCCGAGTTAGGAATTTAAAATTATGAAAATGCAAATTGCTTCATAACGGAATCCTATTTTGTGTAATATGCTGAGATAAGTAAAATTGCTTAGAAATCAAACTTGTGCATATCAGAAAAGGCTAAACCAGTTCTGACCTTGCCAGAAGCAAACTGGGACTTGAATGATTTTATTATACACATATGCAGAAGAATTTTAGTCCAGTGAAAAAAGATTATGTTTCAGTAAGACACGCTCCCTGTCAGCTGATTCTATTATAGTTCCATGCCAGTGTCATAGTCTTGCAACTCCTCCAACCCTTGTCACCATGACTAGGCCTGACAATCATAGTTGCAGTAGGCAACATCAGTAAGCAGAACAATCAATAACAGAAATTGTAAATTTTAAATGTAAGCAATGAAAGTCTGCATAAATTTTACAAGGTTGTAACACAATCAGAGATTAAATAATGTTTACAATCGCTCCAAACTCTTTGAATGCATTAAAAAGTACACAAAACCCAATTCTGGCCTAGCTGGAGAGTGGGTGTAGGGGTGTAAGATCAGAGGTAGGCGTAGAATTGCAGGAGGCCTAATAACTGAGCGAACACAGTCAGAATAGACCACACAAGGTTATAGGGTTACAGTTAAGGAGTGCACAACGCGTTCATTAAGGCAAGTCTAAATGTAATAGCAAACTTTCATTCCACTATCAATCACTGTAGCAGGCCCAAGCTATTGTTGAATTTTGGTAGTCTGTTGAGAGACTGTGCTGAATACACAAAGGGCAAACAACTAAAATGGCTGTGCCCATAATTATGGTGCTTATCTTTGTCCATGGTTCAACTCCCAAACTAATGTGGCCTCGCTCTCAAGTTGTTTGCCGCATTGCACACCCAGAACCAAATGTTATTCTCAATATGATATAAATAAGACAATGCCTATCTTGCTTACATATTGCAGAAAAAAAATCTTATCATGCGATGCTATACCAATTTAAATGAACTGGAAGAACAAAACAAGGCAGTGATAAAGAAAATGTAAATCTAAACGGCAAAACAAAATATGATGGGCCAGATTTTGCTGGAGTGGGGCATCTTGTGGCGTGCCCCACTAGTTATACTTATTCATGTACGTTTAGATTTGAAAAAAAAATTGTCCACAAAGTTGTTGGAAGTGCGAGATGATAAAGTGCAGCAAGGGCAATGGGTCAACTGGGACCTTGGTGAAGAACAGGACAAATGAGATGAGATTAAAGGACTGAGAAATAAACAGAGGAAAGAGGGTTCATTAGAGTGGGTGAAATCAATGTAAAATCAAGTAAAGATAAAAAGAGAAAGAAAGATTGGATCAAGAGAGATAGAAAGAAAAAGTAAAAAAAGTAAACATTTATACGTTTTACATTTTAAAAATCTCCTAAAACAATTCACACCCTGAAGGAATGAGACGCCACACTTATAATTGTTCACTTTCTGCACAATAGAGGTTCACGGGAGGTCTTTAACAATTACCATGTTGTTAAAAGGGTACTTATGCTGTTACTAGACTTAACTTTCTGCAGCAAGTTTAATGGGTAATTAATGTGCAAATGCAGCAACTTCATGAAAATCACGGGAAAGTTAAGGTGCCGTTTTCGTGAATCTAATGGTGGAGCAGTGAAAATTGGCCAGCAATTTGAGGTGGTTCGTAATTCACAGGTTATCTCTTCTTCACTACAAGTTTCTGGCCGATTTGCAATTAATAACGGCATGCGTTGTTCAGACGTCGTTATTTTTTCAGCAAAATCGGGCCCTATATTTGTTTAGAGCTGCTCCAGTTTTGTGGACAGGGCTAGATTCCAGTGTAATGTTTTTTAAACAAGCACAAAAGATCATGGAAAATCGATTTGCTCTGGGTGCAATTTCTGCTTGAAATTCCTTGATCTTTTGTGCTGGTTTGGCCAATTTGGGGTAATTTGTGCTGGCGCAACCTAGTGGTAGCTCCAAGCCATCGGGGCGGATTTTCGGGTCTTCTGCGCACCGTTTTTCACCCCAGAGCGGCAGCACTGGTGGCGGTGAGGTATTCTGGCCTTCAGCGCCCCACAGCGATCCTCAGGTTCGGTTTTGTGGTGGCGCAAAGCCGCACCGCCTGGAAGAGTTGCGCTGGTGTACAACAACCCTGGTTGCGACACCGACACGAGTTTTGACTTCAGCCAGACCCGTACGCCCCTCAGTGCGCCCCGCAGTGAACGCCTGGGAAATCAGGTGGTCCAACGACACCGACTGCAGAGATGTAGGTAATGGACTCCTAAGATAAGTGTGATTATTTTTTCTTTTAATTTTTTTGCGATTTATGTTGTGGTGTCGCGGCAATGTTTTGGGAATGTTTTTGTGGGGGGTTGTTAATATTTTTTTTTCTCCCCAGGCGTTTCTCAGAGCGCTTCCGCCCAGCTCTTTAGCTTGAAATTTTCCCATGCTGGCGCCCAAGAGAAGTGTACAACGCCTACCTTAGTGCTGCGTCCCCTGACTCAGGGCCCAGCTACCCAATTTTACTAACTGAGGTGCAAACTTTACTGCCCCGCCACCATTATCACCCCAACATCATTAAAACCGAAATCCACCCTTTATGTTTTATTGTCAAATATTAATCTCTAAAATAGACAGATTTGATTAAAATTAATTTTGATCTTCCATCGTCAAAAACTGTAGTTTAAGAAAAAATTCCTAAACTGAAATAATAATTATTCTCTTTACAATGAAAGCTGCTAACAATAACATAAGTGCAAATACTCAAAATCTGCACTTGTGTTAAACTAAAACTATCAAAAAACAAAGAGGAGAGAAAATGAGAAAGCAGTGGGGAAAATAAACAGAAAGCACTCCAACATTGTACAGTTCCTAACAGTCACTATAGCTAAATATAATCCTTAACAGTCACTTCACCTTCCTGCAACCCTTAACACAGTCAATCTAGCACCATACAATCCTATCACAGTCACCCAAAGATCAAATAATTCTTAACACATTCACTCCGACATCATGCAAACTTTAACACATATGTCATATAACCCTGCATACGGTGACTCCAACATCATCCAATCCACAACTTGAACATTATACTGTCCTTAACAGAATCATTACATCATACAATAGTTAACACTGTCACTAAAACATCTTATAGTCCTTACTACAGTTACTCCAACATTATATACAGTCCTTAATAGTCACTCCAACATAATCGTGCCATAGACTTAAGGCATGTTTATACTTACTGTACTTTGTATTGCTGACTCCAGAAAGAGACCTCCTTGCCCCACTCTCCACATTTTACACTCATCACGAATCAGTTTTTCTAAGTGTATTGGGCTCCTTTGTATGTCCCGATGGTGAGAGTGCAAAGGTCTAGGACCAGAAACATGTTAGCTCTTAAGAGGCAGCCTTAACCCAAGGGAAAATTCATTGACTGTATTTTCATGAGTATATACTGTTAGTTCCTGGAATGTTGGGTTGCTTATACTATGGACTTCAGCCAACAAGGGCAGAGGGCAGGGGGGGGCGGGGCGGGCGGGCAGAATCACATGTCTATAGTTAACAACACTTCTAAGGTGTGAAAGCATTGATAGTCGTTCCAACACCACACTACAATTAACACAATTACTCCAGCATCAGACTAACATTATTACAGAGACATAAATGGCGTTCACTGAACTTTTAATGAATAGCACTTTAAATCCATGATTGTAAACAATTGCATCATTATTCTGTACTGCTTGTTGAATTAACCCAGATGATTGCTGTGTAGCATTATATTTATTTCATGTTTCAAAGTTTTGCTGACTAATTTAAGCACGTATAAACTACTACAGTGTGGATAGAATAATAACGTATTACAGTTTTTATTGACAATAAACTGCTTCAACAATGTGAGAAAAATACAACATCCATTTGTTCATAATATTTTATTTTTAAAAAAGTCAATTTTTCCCAATTTTTCACCTCAAACTGCTGTTTTCTTTTTTATTCTAAAAAAGTTAAATTTGGTAGCTTAAAATAAGGGTAGGTTTAAATAGTTTCTTTGACCAAAATCAAAAAGGAGTGATCCTGTATAATATAAAAAAGCTGGCTAACAATAGATACCCCACTCAAAGATGTGATACCCTCTTGGGGTTTAATGGTGTGATTAACCATGGGAGCTTTGCTCTGTGGACTATTGGATGTCCAAGAAAACATATCAAATATGTTATGGCCTTTAAATATACTCCCACTTCTTGTTGATTTTATTCCAATTGTAACAGGAGTTACTAGAAACTTATATCACATTTACATATAAGTGGGATTGACCGGGATAACTTTATTCCTAAAAGCCTCCTTCTCCCCTGAGTGAAAGTGAAAAAGACATCACGAGAGAGGGATCTATAGGTTACATGTATGAGATAAAGCAAAACAATCTTCTCTGCTGTCTACGAGTGGAACTGCTGGTCCCTCTTGGGATACAGATCAATTACTCATGATGAGAAAATACCCAGCAAGTAGCTCAAAATGGTTTGTCTGCTAGGAAGAAGGAAAAAAAACTGTTTAAGTGTTTAAATTTACTTTTGACTTTAAGTGTTATCATAGATCAGCTTTCTCAATTTCCCATTTTGTGTGGTTTTAATCGGTCTTGGAAGTGAAAGAAGAGGCTATAGATAAATAGACACTTGGGATTATTGATATTCCGGGTTGCTAAATCATCCCCTTGCTGAATACCACCACTTCAGGAAGAAAAAAAAGGAGTACATTTCTTTTTATTTAGATGTCTCAAAAGAGTACAGTAAACACATTTGCAAGTAACACTGTGTATAAACTACAGAATGTTGCTGAACCGAGGAGCTCTGATAGTTGTGGGTCTGCGGCTCTTCACTGGAAAGACCTAGTAGTGTGCGCAAATGACACAGTCACAGTCTTGAAAAGTTGGTGCAATCTGGGAACACTCCATCACAAAAAAAATAGAAAAAACAGTCACATCTAAAACAGTGATATTGCATCTGTAATGCACATCTGATTGGTTTCTGTACAGT
Source organism: Pristiophorus japonicus (assembly GCF_044704955.1). NCBI lineage: Eukaryota > Metazoa > Chordata > Chondrichthyes > Pristiophoridae > Pristiophorus > Pristiophorus japonicus. Next base: position 338,808,494 of record NC_091978.1, on the reverse strand, counting down.
TGGCTTCTTTTGGTGCCGATCTGTGGTGGTCGGTGATTAAAGAAAGAGCTGGGAGCTCAGTAAAAGTTTTTTGAGTGCTGTAAACAGGCACACACAGGTCATGGAAGTGACCAGGCCAGTCACTTCCAAAAAGTCTCCAAATCGCATCATTCTCAGACCTGCTGAGAGCATTCGATTCCAGTATTAGCAAGATTGTGTCCAATGTTAGGAACCGACCATGTTACGCACAACTCGATGGCCAGGATGATGGACTGGAAAGTTGATTTTGTTTTTAAGTCGTTGGCTTGTGCAAAATCATGCTGCAACAACAGAAGGGACTAGCAAATTCTCTTCCGTGCTGTGGAGAGAAACAGACAGAAGCAATAAGTTATTCTTAGAGCTGACAATTGTCAACCTATCATTTCTGTCATCGCCAAAACGTATAGCGCTCTTTATTAGTAACTTTTATATATAATATTTCAATGTCTTATTGTTTCTCCTTCAATCACTGCAGCAATACTAATTCATGCCTTCACTATTTTAGAATCAAACCTTCTTTGCAAGCCTCTCCACTTCAACCCTTCTGAAACGTCACCTAATTTAAAACTCAGCAGTCCGTGTCTTTTCTTGCACAAAGTTCCACATACACATCACTCCTGTTCTTGCCAAACTGGAATTTTTTGAGGATGTAACTGGTAGAGTGGACAGGGGAGAACCAGTGGATTGGTGTATTTGAACAAGGTCCCACACAAGAGATAGGTATGCAAAATCAAAGCACATGGTATTGGGGTAATGTACTGACGTGGATAGAGAACTGGTTAGCAGACAGGAAGCAGAGAGTCGGGATAAATGGGTCCTTTTCAGAATGACAGGCAGTGACTAGTGAAGTGCCGCAGGGCTCAGTGCTGGGACCCCAACTCTTTACAATATACATCAATGATTTGGATGAAGGAATTGAGTGTAGTATCTCCAAGTTTGCAGATGACACTATACTGTGAGCTGTGAGGGGGATGCTAATAGGCTGCAGGGTGACTTGGACAGGTTAGGTGAGTGGGCAAATGCATGGCAGATGCAGTATAATGTGGATAAATGTGACGTTATCCACTTTGGACGCGAAGACAGAATATTATCTGAATGGTGGCAGATTACGAAAAGGAGGTGCAACGAGACCTGGGTGTCATGATTCATCAGTCATTGAAAGTTGGCATACAGGTACAGCAGGCGGTGAAGAAGGCAAATTGTATGTTGGCCTTCATAGCTACGGGATTTGAGTATAGGAGCAGGGAGGTCTTACTGCAGTTGTACAGGGCCTTGTTAAGGCCTCACTTGGAATATTGTGTTCAGTTTTGGTCTCCTAATCTGAGGAAGGACATTCTTGCTATTGAGGGAGTGCAGCGAAGGTTCACCAGACTGATTCCCGGGATGGCTGGACTGACATATGAGGAGAGACTGGATCAACTGAGCCTTTATACATTGGAGTTTAGAAGGATGAGAGAGGATCTCATAGAAACATATAAGATTCTGATGGGACGGGACAGGTTAGATGCGGATAGATTGTTCCCGATGTTGGGGAAGTCCAGAACCAGGGGACACAGTCTCAGGATAAGGGGTAGGCCATTTAGGGCTGAGATGAGGAGAAACTTCTTCACTCAGAGAGTTGTTAACCTGTGGAATTCCATGCCACAGAGAACTGTTGATGTCAGTTCATTGGATATATTCAAGAGGGAGTTAGATACGGCCCTTACGGCTAAGGGGATCAAGGGGAGAGAAAGCAGGAAAGGGGTACTGAGGGAATGATCAGCCATGATCGTATTAAAGGGTGGTGCAGGCTCGAAGGGCCGAATGGCCTACTCCCGCACCTATTTTCTATGTTTCTATGTTTCTATGCATGTGCCTGAACAAAGAAACTTCAAGATCCTTATTTTTAAATTGCTTAACAATCTCCCTGCACCCTTTCCTGGCAGGTGTCCTTGTCATAACCTGTGCTCCAGTGACACCTGATGAATGCCTGTTCCCCACTCCATCATTGGAGGCCCATATTTCACTCACTTCTCTGCTCTAATGCACCTCTCTCATTGTAAAAGCTTTCAATACGCTTTTCTCTTTGACCTTGCCTTAGTTTACCCAACCCCAAATATATCCTAGTGTTGACATTTCTACCTAATTAAGCACTCAGATGTTTACTTTTACATGAAGAGCGCTATATAAATGCATCATTTTTATTATTGTTGTCATAATTTCCCTACGCTACCTAACATTTCCTCAATTGAGAGGATGTGCAACCTGTTCCTCAGCCTTTGCTCACTACTCTCTTGAGCTGGCCAATAAGAGGTGTTCAAAAGCAATGTAGGTTGAGTTGTCCTCCAAGTGCCCTTCCCTGAAGGAGAGCGCCTCCCAACAAGTCTGTCCTCAGATTAGGGCATTCAGGTCTTGGCAGAAATGGAATGAGGTAATCTATGCTGTAACTGAGGATGATACACCCAGTGGCGCTGTCAGCGGACCACTTTGTTATCCTCTGTCCACGTACCGATGCCAGTAAAATACAAAGAACATACATCACAGGCAGACATGAAATTGGTTCGTAACAATCAAAGCTGGGAAACATTCTGTGATATGCTTGATGAATCCTTGAAGAGAATTTCTACACACACAAACACCAAGGTTACTTCAAATACATTTTGAAATCCTTTTTTTTTTCCTTTTAGCATCAGGTTACAGGGCACCTTTTACGAATGTGGTTGATTTGATGAATAATTTCAGTTTTCCATGTTAAAATTAGGAGCAGCATTTTGTTGTTTTCTTTCAGTCCCATTACAATATGCTTTTTAGAAACATCACAAATAATTTAAGCATGTTCGGATTGCATTTTGTCCAATGTTGGGGAAAGGAAATCTTCTTTAAAGCGCACAACAAAGTATCACGTATCATGGTATTCTGATCTCATTAAATTCAGATTTGCTTCAGAGCAGCAACAGAAAAAACAGACATTATAAAATCCTGGCCTAACTACAAAACTGCCAGGCTCATATATAGACGGAGAGTCTGAATATGCTTGATGCATGCCGAATATTTGTAGCATTCACTGTGTTTACACATGTCACGAACCTAAGTATTGACACAAACATTTGCAGTTCGTGACAGTGAGGCAGGTTGCCTAATCCAAGAATAGAATTCCAATGCACCAAACCATTTCCATTCACTCATACAGAATTTCAGTGCGTCAAACTATTTCCATTCATACCTATTTTAAAAAACTACAATGTACCAAATCATTTTCATTCAGTCCTATTATATAGAATTTCGATGAACGAAGCCATCCAGTTCAATCTCATTATATAAAATAATTTTTCTCACCAACTTCTTTTTTCCAGCCTTCTCTATTCCCTTCCTCTTAAGTCGGAATCACCAGGGCACAGCAAATATTGTAACATTGGGCGTATTGGGGTGCAGGGGATAGATCTTGACTTTGTGTGATTGGGTAAAATGTGTGATAGCGAGACAACAGCCTGTTGTCAATGGAAATAAAAATCGGGAGGGCTATAAAATGGGCTGCCGACTCACCAGCACCCATGTTACACTATCACATGGTGTAAAAATTTCCGCCCAGGTCTCCAAAGGAACCTGCATCATTTTCCTTTCACTTGAATTAATGGATGGACAATTTGGAGGGTTCCTTTACAGGTGTGCACTCCGACCAGCCTTATTCTCCGATATTCCCTGTGCCTAACTGATCCAGTGCACTTTGGTGCAGACCTGGGAAATTTTCCCTCTTGTCCTTTCTGTGGGACATCCTCCAGTACTATGCCTAAGTGGTCATTATTCATTTTTGAATCTCGACAATGACTGTCAAAAGCAATTCAACCACAAGGGTTTCATAGCCGACCCCAATGCTTCCCTCACACAACATCCACACACATGTATTTCCAACAATAGCTACCAGATAATGATCAGTTGATCTTCAGCTTCCTAACCTGGGCTTTTTGGGCAAATTGTAGCAACCCTCAGCTGAAATCAGCTACCTCTGTACAGAGTCAAGATCAAAACTGGGACCTTTAGCATATAATACTCACTTTATTAAAAATAGCCAGACCAGTAGTAATTTTAAGCTAGAGTCATCAGTATATTTTACAGAAATAATTACTTCTCTGTAAAATAGCAGTGATTACTACTTTGTCCCAGATTTGCTGATCGTCTGTTTTCATTGGCAGTTTATACTGGTCCAAGCAATATAATTTCTTGGCAAAGAATATTTACATGTTTATTAGGATTCAACTGTAAATACAAATTGATAAATGATTTGTTAATAAACTGCTGATGGAGAAAAGAAAATAATCTAACAAAATCAACTTTCACTGCTTGTAGGATCCAGTCCAAGGCTGCCTGAGTACAGAAAACCTTTCTCCCCTCCTGAGAAGTGATGTGGGCAAACATGGTGAGGAACTTATTAATTTAGAAAGCAGAATTACAAAAATGGGTAGAATGGAGATTGCCTATATATATATATTATATAAGAGACACATCAAGCTGCCTAGGCCCCAAGCTCTGGCACTCCTTCCTTAAACTTCTCTGCCTCTCTCTCCACTTCAGGACGCTCCTTAAAACCTATCTCTTTGGCCGAGCTTTTGGTCACCTGTTCTAATATCTCCTTCTGTGGCTTGGTGTCAAGTTTTTGTTGATAATGCTCCTGTGAAGCACCTTGGGATGTTTTACTACATTAAAGGGGCTATATAAATGCAAGTTTTTATTGTTAACATTATAGGAAAGGGTTGTAACAAGAAGGGTAGTAATGGAAGGAAGGATGATAGAAAAACAGAGAAAGAGGAAGATGTCAAATAGCTAGAGAGGAATGGGGAGAGGAGAGGAAGACTAAATTGGGAAAGGGAAAGAAGAAAACAGAAAATAAATGGGAAAAGGGTAATTTTAATCTAACTCGCCCGGTGGGAGACTTATAGGATTGGATCGGTTGTCCATTTTATAACCTGACCTTCATGGAAAGTGAAACGGCCAGCCTATCCGTCAACTTCCTGCCATGTGGGTTAGGTTAAAATGACCCCCAGTATGTTAGTGAGAGAGCTAAAGAGTTGGAAGTTTAATGATTCAGATACTAGCCTAGCAACCCAGAAGTCGTGAGTTCAAATCCCACTGTGATGAGTTGTGAAATTTCCAACTTTGTCTGTCTGTGTGTTACAGTATGGAAAAGTAGATTATGGGTTCATGCATCCAGGGGTATTCAACATTCAGGAAGGATAGAATAAAAGGAAAAGGAGGTGGGGTAGCATTGCTGGTTAAGGAGGAGATTAAGGCAATAGTTAGGAAGGACATTAGCTTGGATGATGTGGAATCTATATGGGTAGAGCTGCAGAACACCAAAGGGCAAAAAACGTTAGTGGGAGTTGTGTACAGACCTCCAAACAGTAGTAGTGATGTTGGGGAGGGCATCAAACATGAAATTAGGGGTGCGTGCAATAAAGGTGCAGCAGTTATAATGGGTGACTTTAATATGCACATAGATTGGGCTAACCAAACTGGAAGCAATACGGTGGAGGAGGATTTTCTGGAGTGCATAAGGGATGGTTTTTTAGACCAATATGTCGAGGAACCAACTAGGGGGGAGGCCATCTTAGACTGGGTGTTATGTAATGAGAGAGGATTAATTAGCAATCTCGTTGTGCGAGGCCCCTTGGGGAAGAGTGACCATAATATGGTGGAATTCTGCATTGGGATGGAGAATGAAACAGTTAATTCAGAGACTATGGTCCAGAACTTAAAGAAGGCTAACTTTGAAGGTATGAGGCGTGAATTGGCTGGGATGGATTGGCGAATGATACTTAAGGGGTTGACTGTGGATGGGCAATGGCAGACATTTAGAGACCGCATGGATGAACTACAACAATTGTACATTCCTGTCTGGCATAAAAATAAAAAAGGGAAGGTGGCTCAACCGTGGCTATCAAGGGAAATCAGGGATAGTATTAAAGCCAAGGAAGTGGCATACAAATTGGCCAGAAATAGCAGTGAACCTGGGGACTGGGAGAAATTTAGAACTCAGCAGAGGAGGACAAAGGGTTTGATTAGGGCAGGGAAAATGGAGTATGAGAAGAAGCTTGCAGGGAACATTAAGACGGATTGCAAAAGTTTCTATAGATATGTAAAGAGAAAAAGGTTAGTAAAGACAAACGTAGGTCCCCTGCAGTCAGAATCAGGGGAAGTCATAACGGGGAACAAAGAAATGGCGGACCAATTGAACAAGTACTTTGGTTCGGTATTCACGAAGGAGGATACAAACAACCTTCCGGTTATAAAAGGGGTCGGGGGGTCTAGTAAGGAGGAGGAACTGAGGGAAATCCTTATTAGCCGGGAAATTGTGTTGGGGAAATTGACGGGATTGAAGGCCGATAAATCCCCAGGGCCTGATGGACTGCATCCCAGAGTACTTAAGGAGGTGGCCTTGGAAATAGTGGATGCGTTGACAGTCATTTTCCAACATTCCATTGACTCTGGATCAGTTCCTATGGAGTGGAGGGTAGCCAATGTAACCCCACTTTTTAAAAAAGGAGGGAGAGAGAAAACAGGGAATTATAGACCGGTCAGCCTGACATCGGTAGTGGGTAAAATGATGGAATCAATTATTAAGGATGTCATAGCAGTGCATTTGGAAAGAGGTGACATGATAGGTCAGAGTCAGCATGGATTTGTGAAAGGGAAATCATGCTTGACAAATCTTCTGGAATTTTTTGAGGATGTTTCCAGTAGAGTGGATAAGGGAGAACCAGTTGATGTGGTATATTTGGACTTTCAGAAGGTGTTCGACAAGGTCCCACACAAGAGATTAATGTGCAAAGTTAGAGCACATGGGATTGGGGGTAGTGTACTGACATGGATTGAGAACTGGTTGTCAGACAGGAAGCAAAGAGTAGGAGTAAATGGGTACTTTTCAGAATGGCAGGCAGTGACTAGTGGGGTACCGCAAGGTTCTGTGCTGGGGCCCCAGCTGTTTACACTGTACATTAATGATTTAGATGAGGGGATTAAATGTAGTATCTCCAAATTTGCGGATGACACTAAGTTGGGTGGCAGTGTGAGCTACGAGGAGGATGCTGTGAGGCTGCAGAGCGACTTGGATAGGTTAGGTGAGTGGGCAAATGCATGGCAGATGAAGTATAATGTGGATAAATGTGAGGTTATCCACTTTGGTGGTAAAAACAGAGAAACAGACTATTATCTGAATGGTGACAGATTAGGAAAAGGGGAGGTGCAAAGAGACCTGGGTGTCATGGTACATCAGTCATTGAAGGTTGGCAGGCAGGTACAGCAGGCGGTTAAGAAAGCAAATGGCATGTTGGCCTTCATAGCAAGGGGATTTGAGTACAGGGGCAGGGAGGTGTTGCTACAGTTGTACAGGGCATTGGTGAGGCCCCACCTGGAGTATTGTGTACAGTTTTGGTCTCCTAACCTGAGGAAGGACATTCTTGCTATTGAGGGAGTGCAGCGAAGGTTCACCAGACTGATTCCCGGGATGGCGGGACTGACCTATCAAGAAAGACTGGATCAACTGGGCTTGTATTCACTGGAGTTCAGAAGAATGAGAGGGGACCTCATAGAAACATTTAAAATTCTGACGGGGTTAGACAGGTTAGATGCAGGAAGAATGTTCCCAATGTTGGGGAAGTCCAGAACCAGAGGTCACAGTCTAAGGATAAGGGGTAAGCCATTTAGGACCGAGATGCGGAGGAACTTCTTCACCCAGAAAGTGGTGAACCTGTGGAATTCTCTACCACAGAAAGTTGTTGAGGCGAATTCACTAAATATATTCAAAAAGGAGTTAGATGAGGTCCTTACTACTAGGGGGATCAAGGGGTATGGCGAGAAAGCAGGAATGGGGTACTGAAGTTGAATGTTCAGCCATGAACTCATTGAATGGCGGTGCAGGCTAGAAGGGACGAATGGCCTACTCCTGCACCTATTTTCTATGTTTCTATGTGTCTATGTTTCCTCCATAAGTTCCACATCTCATTGGCCAGTTGCAGGAAATACCAACAGAGAAATGGGCGTGCTACTTTACAGCTACAGAATAGTGCATTACATGAAGGTATCTTAAAGAAATGGAGAAAAATAATTCTAATGGGATCCTATCTTCATTAAATGTGTTTGTGAACATTCTTTTTATTTGGGAAAGGAGACAAATTGGAGGAAGTGTAATTTCTACCATGATGGCATTACGTGCAAATGAAGCTATGAAACCATTCAACATGATTACATCATTGCAATGTGTTCTGGTACATGAGTGGAAAAAGGTTTGCCTGATATTTTTGTATGTACTTGATGCCACTTTTAAATGTGGAAGATGGAGTACAAACAAAATTTGAAATTAATCATGCAACAGAGAAAAACAGAGCATCAAAAATCATTTAACATTCGGACAAAAATGTTTCCAACAGATCACAATGAATAAAGACCTTCAGACCATTTGCAATAATAGAAAATACAGTACAGAAGGAGGCCATTCCATCTGTGCCACTGCTAGGTTTTCAACTGGAGCTATGTTTTCTAATCCTATTTCCCTGCCCTTTCCTGTTATCCCTTTACAATTCTCCTTTTCAAGTACTTATCTAAATCCCCTTTAAATAATGTCTCAATAGCCACATATGTAAAAGCTTTTGATTTCATTCTTCCAGAATGCCGACCCCATGCTCTCCTCATTACAGAATTTAGTCTAGTGTCCTGTCTCAACCATCTTCCTGTAACCTTCTGTGTAAAGAAATACTTCCTGACATCTGTCCTAAACTTGTCCTGACAACCTTGAATGAATGTCCTCGTGTCCTGCTGCCATGGTGTATCAGAAGATATTGTTTCATGTTTACATTCTCTACTACATTAAGTGTCTTATATAGCTCTACAAGGTCCCCTCTGGATGTCTCCTTTTTGAAAATTAGCTCAGCTAATCTAATTATTTCTCACAACTCATCCGTCTAACACCAGGGATCTGCCTCATTGTACTACTGCACAACGCCCGTAGCGTCTAGCTGGCCTTCTTATGTCACACCAACAAGAATTGTATTTCATATTGCAAGTGCAGCCCAGCTAGAGCATTGTAAAGCCCCAGCGTGAATTTTGTTGATTTAGTAATATACTCCAGCATTCAGTTCTCCTTGCTTATTGCTGCCTCGCACAGTTGGGACATGGTGAGCCAAATAATACCCTTAGTACTGAGGGAGTGCTGCACTGTCAGATGTGCCATCTTTGGACTAAGACGTCTGCTCTCTAGAGTAGATGTAAAAGATCCCATGGCACTATTTTGAAGATGAGCAGGGGAATTATCCCTGGTGTCCTGGCCAATATTTATCTCTCAATCAACATCACAAAAACAAATTATATGGTCATTATCATAATGCGGTGCATGGGATCTTGCTGTGCATAAATTGGCTGCCATGTTTCCTACAGTGACTGCACTTCAAAAAGTATTTAATTGGCTGTAAAGCGCTTCAGGATGTCATGAAAGGCACTATATAAATGCAAGTCTTTCTTATCTTTTTAAGATCTTGACTGTCTCTTCTGAGCACACAGTCCCTTGTTTGGTGTCATCTGCAAAGTTAATTATCTTGCCTGGTTAATACTAATCTAGGTCATATACTTATAACAGGAACAGAAGGGTTTCCGACATGGACCCATGAGACATCCAACTCAAAACTGCTCTCCCATTTTGACCGAACTCCAGTTACAACTACCCTCTGATTTCCTTCCCTTAACCTGCTACTAATCTGCATCTATGTCTTATCCTTGACAGCCACTGACCTTAGCTGGTAAAGCAGTCTTTTATGCAGTATTTTTTAAAAAGGCATTTTGGAAATGTGGGTACACTATGTCACATGTCTTTTCCTATCAGTGTCGGATGTTACATCCTCAAAATATCTGGAAGGTTGGTTGGGAGCTCTACCCCTTTGGGAGCCATATTAACCAGCATTTATTAGATTATTTTCATACAAGCGCACTTCCATTTGTTTCTGATTATTTATTTAGTTTGTTTTTTGTTTATAGAGACCAGACTAATGGTTGGGTGTGCAATTGCCAAGCATGAATGTTTCCCTTTTCTTAAATGTTGGAACAATACTTACCTGCTTCCAGTCTGTTAAAAATTCTCCAGCATTCCACTTGCTCAATGCCACCCTCAGTGCTTCACAAATCCCCTCCATAGTTTCTCGAAGAAAATTGCAGTATAGTTCATTCATCCATTGGATTTCCAATTCTTTGGAGGTCATTTTAACTTTTGGTGATAGTATAAAATGTGCGATATCGGCTCAGACAGTTTTTAAACACTCTTCCCATGTTTTCGTTTTCATCATCCAAAGTCAAAATGATCCCCCATGAGCCTATTTGGAATCTCTGCTTCATGATCATCAAAGTCCTTCAACCTGCCTGCCCAATATGGATGCTGGGAAAATTCCAAAACAGACACATAACAGTTCCAGGCATTTTGTCAGACAGAGAGGGCCCCGGGTGCTGCAGTGTGTTAGCTCACTGTCCTTTCAGTTCTGGAATCATGGCTCGAATCCAGCTTAAACTGCTAATGGAAAGCATTTTATGAAATGCTATCAATGTTCATCCAAAGATTGCATTGGCCATAAGAAGCAGACATTTTGGACTTAAAGGTAATAAATCGTGCCTCCAAAATCTAGTGGACAATGGCTACCAACCAAATATAATTTATGTGGATTTTCAGAAAATAATAATAATGTTCTTCAAGCTAAGCTTTTAAAAAAGGCGAATTAAGGGCAAACTCGCTAGCTGGAAGAATATTTTTTAAGTAGAATTACATTAAAATTACAACACGGATATAGCCCAACAAGTCCATGTTAGTGTTTTTTCTTTCACACCAGCAGTAGTCCTAATCCTATGTGCCTGCTCTTTTCTAATATTCCTTTATCCCCCTTACCTTTAAACACTTCTGTAACCTATTCTTAAATGTTGTCATGATCTCTTTCAGTCACTAATTTTGGGCATAGATTCTACTGCTCACAACCCTCTATTTAAAAGGTTTCTGCTGCTCTCAGTCCTAAATCTCTTACATTTTACCATATGTCTATGTCCCCTCATTCTAGATCCCTAAACCACTGGAAATAATCTGTTTCCAGCTACTCTGTCCCATCCCAAACTAATTAAAACACAGAAGATGACAATAAGTGGAAGTAGCTCTTACTGGGGAGCAGTTACTTTTGGAGTTCCACAGACATCTGTCCTTCCATTAACATATTTCATCAATAATAGGGAGGATGGTTTCCAATTATGAAGCATGTGGGAGATTAATAACAACAATAACTTTCATTTATATCATGCCTTTAACGTAGTAAAATGTCCCAAGAAGCTTCATAGGAGCATTATTGAACAAAATTTGACACAGCATTCAAAGAGACCTGGACAAATCAAGTGGATTAGCTAAGAAATTACAGTTACATTTTAACAAAGTTATAATTACAAAGGTATAAAGAAACTTGTAAAGTAACTATGGTACAGAATAAATGAGCACCCATAAGCAACAGTGGAAAGGAATGGCATTTAGACGTGATTATAGATAGTTCACTGAAATATACAATCAATGTGATGCTGTTGTCAATCAGTACAGGGTTATGTCTTGAAGATTTTTGAGTATAAGTCAAATTCCATATAACTTCTTGCTAAGACGACACTGTATATCGTTTGGGCACTTTAACTTCAAAAGAACACTGATGCGTTAGGAGAGTTTAGTGAACAAGGACGATTCTTCAACTTGTGAAGAAAGACTCTGAGGCTCAATATGCTTCCATTGGAGAAAAGAACATTGAGGGAACATTATGATTCGGTCAAAAGTTATGAGACAGAAGGGTAATATAGATTTGAGCAGGTTATTTAGCTTAGACTGTGATCACACCAATAGAGGATATGTGCACAATATTAATAAACTCAAATGTGTCAAGACATTGGAAGATTTGTTTTTGGCAAACGGTATTAGATATCTGGAATAGATGCTCGGCAAAAGCAGTTAATGCTGCATTGATTAACCCCTTCAAAAGAGATAGATATCTGGTTAACGATGGAATTGAAGATTACAAGGATACCATAGAGACAGATGATTAAATGCTTTGTGGAACGCAATCGTCCTTTTGCTGTGGCTGAGTCATCTGTGGAAAGTAACTGCTCAGAGTTGAATAGTGCAAATTGTAAGAATGGATTAATATCTTGGAGTTTGATTTGATTTATCATTTAGAGCAGGGAGAAACCTCAGAGTTTGGTTGCCTTCCCCAGGAGACTATGGTCAGAATTTTAATCCGGAGGCGTGCTGGGAGCAATTGTGGGGAGGGGGAGCTAGTCAGCGGTTGAGAGACCCAGGAGAACAGATTTCTCACAGGCCCTGGTGAATTTAACGCCATTTCGAAGGTCTGTTTCCCGCCTGCAGCCACTGGCTGCGGGTGAGCAGGCCTGCGGTATTAGGCCACAGAGAGGAGGGAGAGAGGGAGTGATTGGGTGGGGGCCAGGAGTGGTCAGGAATAGGTGGCCGATTGTGGGGGGAAGGGGGAATGAAGCATGGGTAAGGCTGGAGCATCGGGGGGTGGGGGGGTGCGGCGTGGGGGGTGGTGAGAGAAGCACGGATCGGGGCCTGAGCATTGGGGCCAGGGAGCAAAGCATGGATTGTAGGATCGGTGGGGTGGCGGAGGTGGGTGGGGGAGGGAAGCATGGATCGGGGCAAGAATATCGGCGAGGGGAGTGGGGAGGGAGGAAAACCTTGATTTGGGCCGGACTGCAATTTCTGGACCATTTGCTTTTACCGATAGCCAGTTTGTTTTACAGCTCAGTGTCCATTCTTAAACAATATTTGATTACTAAATTTATACTCCTCCATGTGAATATCTTGCTGTATTACCAGTTGCCAAGCTTGAAATTGACTGCGGCTGCAGTACGATTTCCAATTTCTCCAAGCATGCGCATTTCTGAGTAGGATTGTAGGAAGATAGGAACAGGAGTAGGCCATTCAGCTCCTCGAGTCTAAACTGCCACTCAGTTAGATTGTGGCTGATCAGTACCTCAACTCCATTTACCTGGCTTTGTTACATAATCTCTTGATTACCTAACAAAAATCTATCGTGCTCAGTCTTTAAAATTTCCTGACTTTCCTCCTACATGGCCTATTTCAAATTTTGAGATTGTCTATTTGTTCCGAATACCCTTGTGAGAGGAAATAATTTTTCTGCATCTACCCTATCAAATCCTTTTAATCTTTTAAATACCTCGATATATCACCCCTGAATGTTCTAAACTCAAGGGACTACAAACCAAGTTTTTGCAGCCTCTACACACAATTTAACTTTCAGCCCTGGCATAATTCTGTTAAATATTTATCCCTTAAACAACATAACTAAAAACCAGATTATCTGTCCATTATCACGTTGCTGTTTGTAGGAGCTTGCTGTGCGCAAATTGGCTGCTGTGTTTCTCACATTACAACAGTGACTACACTCTAAAAGTACTTCATTCGCTGTAAAGCGCTTTGAGACATCCGGTAGTCATGAAAGGCGCTATATAAATGCATTTTTTTCCGTTCTTTTAAATCTGTGCTGCACCCCCTCCAATGCCAATAGACCATAACTTCATGAGGTCCAATGACCAAAACTGAATGCAGTACTCTAGTTGGGAGTTGTTGGTATAATTCTCGTAAATCTCTACTGTACCCCCTCCAAAGCCAATAGACCATAACTTCATGAGATCCGTGGGCCAAAACTAAATGCAGTACTCCAGATAGGTGTTGACCAAGGCTCTATGTGACAGGGACTGTGGTTCTCGTATTGGACTATTCGGCCACCTAAGGACTCATTTTTAGAATGAAAGCAAGTCTTCCTCGATTCCAAGGGACTACCTATGATGATGATACAGATGAAGCATTGCTTCTTCAATTTTGTATTCTAACCCCTGGCGACAAAGGACAGCTTTCCATTAGCCATTTCAATTTGATTACTTTTTGCACCTGAGCACAAGCTTTTTGTGATTTGTGCACATTGCACACCTATATTCCTTTGCTCCTCCAAAGCTCCTAGTCTCTCACCATTAAGATGTTTTGAATGTTCTTGTTTATTTGCTTGAACAACAATGTATTGCAGATCTAAGCAATAGACGGTTGCCTTGTATAATTGAGCCTCATTGTTCCTCAAAGCGTAAAGGCCCTGGAGAATTTGTGATCGGGAATCAAATGGTAAGCCCAAAGCTTTCCTGTAACCTCATTTACATTTCAACTACCCTGATCCAGCAGGTAAGGGTTAATTTTATGTTTAGATTTTTTTGCTTCATACAAAGGTCAGTTCCAGGCAAAAGCACTGGGCCAGTTTTGTGAATGCTAAGATATAGCTACCGTGTTTCTGAAATAAATATGTGTCTCAGGCTTAAGCACAAGTGACTTTTGTGTTCACGAATATGTGACTGACAGCCCAGCTACATATTCTATAATGTTAAAGAGTAAAGACTTTGGTAAGGAGTGGGGCATAGCGTTCTAATTCACTGGGCTTAATGGGTTCAGAGTGGTCTAAGCCTAAGAACAATGAATACATTTTCTTTCCACACTGACCAACAGGCTATAACTGCCTCAGTATAGCAGTTAGACCTATAGAGCACTGGTTCTACACCTGTAGAACACTGGTGTAACTGATTGTAACTGGGACCTGTTTGCTTGAAAATTCTTAATCTGCAACCAGCTTGACATCTTCATCTGCCCCATTATAATTCAGACTTAATTACCCACACTGCAGAGCTAGATGTTTGTGATTGAAGAACACTACCTTATAGAGGACATAATTCTTAAGATGGCCATTGATTTAGTCTTCTCCTCACTGAAGATAACATACTATTTGTCAGCCATGTTCAGTTTTTTTCAATATCTGCCTACAATTGTTCAATCCCCTCTTGTTTTCAGATGGCAAATTAATGACTATGAAAGGTTATGTCATCAACAAAAAGCTTGTCACTTTTGATGCCAGTCCACAGATAATTGATCAAAATAAGGAATAGAATAGGGCCAGATACACGTCCCTGAGGGATTCATGCACAAGCACTATTTATCACAAGTGAGAAAGTTGCATACCCAGTTCAAGTCACCAAATAAATCACTCTCTAGTTTTCTGTAAGTGCACATAACAGTGTAATACTGCAGTCTCCATTCTTCCACATGTACACACTACCAATAATCAACCTCCATGTTTATTCTCTATATATTACAAATTTCCATTTCTTCAGGTATTGCTAATATCTACTTCTCCACATGCGTATTTTGCAATATTTCTCCATTGCTAATTACTATATTTCTAATCTCCGCTCCTCCATATTTGTATATTACACTCACTAGTGAAAACACACTTCCTAGTTTTATCTGAACATTATGCTTATCAAAGTGCAGGGCATTAAAGCTGGAAAACAGAACTGATTCCATTTCAGATCCCGAGTGTCAGCATCAAGCAATTCCAGGTCAGGAATGGGACAGTTAGAAGCAGTGTAAAGCATCCACTACTCTGCTCCAATAGTGTGTCTTAGTCCCACCCTCAATTTCAGAAGAGTAGCAAAGGTGATATTTTTTAATTTCCCACAACAGCCATCCTGAAAGTGGTTTTTCTGAAAGCGACTGTCAAATTAGTGCCAAGTTAGGAGCTGTTTTGTGCTTTGGACATTCTAAAAGAAAAAAAGAAAGACTTCAATTTATTTAGTGCCTTTCACGACCACCACACATCTCAAAGCGCTTTACAGCCAATTAGGTACTAGTATAATCACTGTTGTAATGTAGGCCTCGATCAGGCCAACATCCCCAGCTTCGAAGCACTGATCACACTCGACCAGCTCTGTTGGGTAGGCCACATTGTTCGCATGCCTGACACAAGACTCGCAAAGCAAGCGCTCTACTCGGAACTCCTACATGGCAAGCGAGCCCCAGGTGGGCAGAGGAAATGTTTCAAGGACACCTTCAAAACCTCCTTGATAAAAGGTAACATCCCCACTGACACCTGGGAGTTCCTGGGCACAGACTGCCCTAAGTGGTGGAAGAGCTTCCAGGTGGGCACTGAGCACCTCAAGTCTCATCGCCAAGAGCATGCAGAAAGCAAGCGCAGGCAGCGGAAGACCAGACTCCCCACCCACCCTTTCCTTCAGCGACTGTCTGTCCCACCTGGTGACAGAGACTGTAATTCCCATAGTGTTATTGGACTGTTCAGTCACCTAAGAACTCACTTTTACAGTGGAAACAAGTCTTCCTCAATTTCGAGGGACTGCCTATGATGGTGATGTAGGTAACGCAGCAGCCAATTTGCACACAAACAAGCTCCCACAAACAGCAATGTGTCAATGACCAGATAATCTGTTTATTTGTTAATTAAGGGATAAATATTGGCCAGGACACCAGGGATAACTCCCCTGCTCTTCTTCAAAATAGCGCCATGGGATCTTTTACATCCAATTGAGAGAGCAGACAGGGCCTCGTTTAACATCACATCCTAAAGACAGCACTCCTTCAGCACTAAACTGAAATGTCAGCCTCAATTTTTTGGTGCTCAAGTCCCTGGAATGGGACTTGAACCTACAACCTTCTGACTCAGAGGTGAGAGTGCTACCCACTGAGCGACAGCTGACCACATGCTACCTGAACCACAGAGAACCTTTACAGGCAGCAAACATAGGAGACCTTTCATCTTATCATTCTAGTTTGGATTTCAACCCAGATGTCAGCATAAAAGACCACTGTCTATTCCACTATGCAACCATCTCTCTAACACAGACTAACTTCAATTAATGTACACACAATCACAATACCAGCATGGACATGATGAGCTGAATGGCCTCCTTCTGTGTCGTAATTTTTCTATGATTCTATGATTCTATAAGCCCTCCTCTCTTCTATGTCATTTTTTACTTTGAGCTATCATCCCTATTTTAGCCCACAATTACAAAATTGTTCTCCCCTATATCCATCTTTGGTGTGCTGGATTATGTTATGACAATCCAAGCCAAAAACAGCTGCATTTCTGATTCCAGATAAATGGACAAGTTGTTGATAAATGGATTAAACAAATGGCTAGCAAACTCGAACGCCGTATAAGAAAGAGGAACCTATTTGTTTGAAATAAGAGTGAGCACTCCAGTTGTGTTAAACCTGTAATCCATTTAAAATTATCTTATTAAATATAAATTGTGAGAGCACTTTACAATATTTACAATTTCAAGAGATTCCAAACCGAAAAAAAGTCTTTTTAATGCAATTAACTTCACAGAAGAAAACATTTGCAAAATTATAGGCCTCACAGGAATATGTAACTGAAGGCTTATTAATGAAGAAGGAGCTGAATACATTGGGACGTGCAAACCAATAAGATGCACCAGTTCAGACATGCAAAAAGCAAACTGCAGGTTTTCACAAATAAAACCACACATCACCTTTCAACATCTTAAACACTGCATACAAACAGTTAAAAGGCACAGTTCTATGTAGATTATGAAGATAAAAGAGCAAATATGTTGGTTTTTAAATGGGAAATATCAAGCATATAAATAGACTCTACGGCAGCAGCGTTAATGGAAAAAAGTATGGCAAGCCTGTTTCATTTGTTGACCAAACATTGCAACATGACGATGCAATCTTTATCAAAACATGTCAATGCATTGCTTGCATGTAATGCTTCCTGATGAAAGAATTGCTCAACTGTTCTGACTCTTCCTATCTGTGATAAAGGCAGGGAGGTAAATTCTTGCCATCGGTTTGAATTTTTTCTTTATTACTCATTATATGCGCTCACAGAGCTCTGCACCAGAAGCACTGAAGGTGAAAATCTACATCAGTGCCTCTTTTAATGTGTGGTTACGCAGGATAATGCGTATTTTTAATAGGCCAGTTATGGCTTAGGCTTTACTGCAACAGAAAATTTGTAGTTTAATTTGGCATCAGTATAGGTTTGGGCATCAGACCACCTCCATGAGATAGTTTCACACCACTTCAGCTTCACCTCAGTTGCGGTATCATTACAACAATTATAAAGTGAACTTACTAAGCTTTCATTTTAAAGTTAAATCATTCCCTGCCGATCCACTGAACTGCCTTTTAGTTCTGTTATTTTAAATTCAGTCTTTATGCCATTTTTTTCTTTTCTCCTCTCCTAGTTCATTGATTCCTTGATGGGTATGGTTCCTTGGGCACTGAGCACCCTGTGCTATCTTGCCTAAGTAGCCATTCTTCCTGTCTGAGCCCTGATAGGAAATATCATCTAGTTATTCGACCATGAACCATCCCTGCGCAGTTCAGTCCGCAGTCAATCTACACACAAGCACCTCTGCTAGGAATTAATGGAAAGTGAATAGGAGTGGAAGCCTTGATCTATTTTCATTAGGGGCATTAAGACGATTGTTGTACCTCACTGGCTGCTCAACTAAGATCAGCTATATCTGCACAGACCAGGAAATTAATCTGGGACATTCCTTGTTCATACAGTTCAACTACATACTGCTTTTATAAACAGAGCCATCCCCCAAGCCCACCTTTCAGTTTTTAATATCGCTAAAGATGGCCACCAGTTCATTGTTAACATTAAAAATTTTACGAGCATTTGGAGACCAATCAGCAGGCTGTTTAAGCATGTACATCCGATACACTGCTTGAACCTGATTTCAGAGCAGTGCAACACTGGTAGTATAACTCAGTGCAGTTTAAAAATACTTTAGAAAGTTAAAAGTGATATTTACTCTCATAAAGGCAATGGACATTAGATTAAATCTCTCTAAATGGCTGCTAATGGTGGGGGGGGGGGGGGGACACACACACATCAAACATGGCCACTGAATGTGTGTGGGGTACTGACCTCGTCAAAAATGGCCACCACTGCCAGGAAGTGACCTGGGCTGATAAGTGCCAAATAATATTTTTGCCACACAAGTGCTAGGCAATGACTGTCTCTAACGAGCAGGCATCTAACCACCGCCCCTTGACATTCAACAGCCTTATCATCGTCGAATCCCCCACTATCAACATCCGGGGGATCACCATTGACCAGAAACTTAACTGGACCAGCCACATAAATAATGTGGCAACAAGAGCAGGCCAGAGATTGGGTATTCTGTGGCTCACCTCTTGACTCACCAAAGCCTTTCCACCATCTTCAAGCCCCATATGTCAAGAGTGTGATGGAATACTCTCCACTTGAATGGATGAGTGCAGCTAAACAACACTGAAGAAACTCAATGCCATCCAGGACAAAACAGCACGCTTGATTGGCACCCCATCCACCACCTTCAACATTCACTCCCTCCACCACCAGCACACCATGGTTGCAGTGTGTACCATCTACAAGGTGCACTGCAGCAACTCACCAAGGCTTCTTCGATAGCACCTCCCAACTCCGCGATCTCTACCACCTAGAAGGACAAGGGCTACAGATGCTTGGGAACACCGCCATCTCCAAGTTCCCCTCCAAGTCACACACCATCCTGACTTGGACGTATATTGCCTTTCCTTCATCGTCACTGGGTCAAAATCCTGGAACTCCCCCCCTAACAGCACTGTGGGAGTAGCTTCACCACAGGGACTGCAGCGGTTCAAGAAGGCGGCTTACCATCACCTTCTCAAGGGCAATTAGGGATGGGCAATAAATGCTGGCTGTGCCAGCGATGCCCACATCCCATGAAATAATAAAAAAATACAAAAGCTGAGAAAATGTTTTTGCCCTTGCATCAATCTCATCCTGACCAGCACAAACAAAAACAAATTGTGAAGAAAACCACTAAATTTGCAGTACAACTCCAGAATGATGGCTCGATCTGCCTCGAAGGCACAGCACTGGGAGGTAATCTGGAGGTGGCAGTCTCATTCTGCTTTGGTTTGACAGCACATAGAGTATACTTCCAGTGCTGTGTCAAATCTGGTTGGAGATGTACCAATGGCTCCTTTCACCTCCTGAGTACTTTTTACATGTACTCAGAGTTGGTTTCAATGTGTGGACACTCCCATCTGCACTTTCAATGCACTTAACATTTTGACTTCAAATAAACTGCTTAAATTTTTGTGGATTCAGGTTTCTGGTTCAGCTTGATGTTCAATTCTGCTATTAAGCTTCATTAAAAAAAAGTTAATTTACTTCCTCTTTAATATAATACAGAGAATTTGAATAGCCAGGTTCCAAGATGTTATTCAATATTCATGGCAGGCAATATCATTAAAGTCCACTTCAAATTCCCTGCAGGAATTTATTTTTCATCTAAAGAACAAGGTAAATTGATAACCAGCGAATTTTTGATTGAATAAATACTCACTTAAATATGGCGGCTTGTAAGGCGCACGTGTGTTGGGCAGAAGTGCATCATATTCTTTCTTTTCCAAATTAGATGGATGTGTTTTTTCTTTTCCAAATGTAGAGAAGGATTTCTCCCCAGTCTGCTCTGGGGCTTCATAGACCTCGGTGTCAGGCACAGAGTCCATGCCAGGGACGTGCAGATTGCTGCGGTAATCAGGACCCTGGCGGCCATCTGTGGGTACAAAGGTGGGCATCCAGCATCGGTCTGAGTGTCCCAGCGCTTTACACTCTTCTGTGCAATTGGAAAAGAGGTCAGCGCCTACAAAAAGAAAATCAGAATAAAACAACATTACATTGTGATATTAGGAACACTAACCTTCCACTGAGGAGTGCAGAATATCATTTCTATATTAGTTAAGAAGGTTCTGACAGGTCGTAGGATACATGTCAATATTTCACCAGAGTCTCCAGTATATTTGCTCCCACCACAGTCCTCCAGTGCTCGAGGCAAATTTCCACAATTTGTCTTTAATTCTGTTCTGCACACTGAAATAAGCATTAAACGGGAAGGTTCCACAAAGTGATTTTCCCTCCAGCTAATCTTTCTCCCCATGGTATAGTGAACAAAGGTCTTCCAAATGCAACACTACACTCAGAAGTGCAGGGCCAAGGGCATTTTAAAATTCTAATGAACCCTTCCTCTAGATAATAGCGCCCATAGATTTTCCTATTATGAATTTTTGCAACCTTAAACATGTATTTTTAAAGGGTCTCTACCCTGCTTGCTGATGCAGACAAGCAGAAAGGTCATGTTTGTGTCCTGCTCACTGGTGATGCTGTTGGAGGAAGTCTTTCACTATGTCTCTCATTTATGCATGAAAACTCTTTTACAGTTATACCCAGAGTGACTAAATGCAGAGATATTGCAGGCATCACTGACAGTGGAACAGTTTTAATCACAGATAAGGGCTGCATGCTCCTACAGCTTTAAGATATAAACAACACTAATGAGCTGACGTCAGGCACCAGTGAAACTGCCTTGTTAGCTTATCTGTTACAAGGCAAGCCACAAGGACTGGTGTGACACAGATTTCAAAGTCAGATTGGGCACTGATTTACACTGATATGACTGCAGTTATACAAGTACGTAATGCATGGCTTCGAATTAATTTATTTTAAATATGTAAATGATTTTTACGCTCACCATGGTGATTGATGTCAGTGGTGGGAACATGTCCACTTAGACAACCTTCTATTCTGCCTCAAACAATGTCCCTAATCTCCTTTTTCAGAAGAGTGTCAATGTAATATTCTTATTCTTAAGCAAGCTACATCTCCACATCTTTGTGACTTCTCTAAAGCATTGCTGCCCTAGAAATGGACACAGGAGATAGACCAATCCTCAAGCATGTTATGATATTGTGGGCCTAAAATATAACTTCGGCGGGAGTGCAAAAATGACAGTGGTGGATTGGATGCCTGTTATACACCCCGTCCAGTTTCCCTTTCCATTGGGGTATATAATAGGCAGTCGATCTCCTATCACCAGTTTAGTGCCCCTGTCGAAGCTGAATTTCACACCATGTGGCTTCACAACTTGCAATGTTGTCTGGGTTGCTATGTTGATTCCTCATAATATACAGGAACCGACACTAAATTAATCCGTGATTTAACTGCCATTTTCTCCCGAGCAACAGTGTACATGGATTGCTTCATAATTCAGGGCGACTGCTGATTTGTTGCTAAATTTACATCCATACTCATTTATATTCAATTTCCATTTCATAGTATAATAACACCAACAATAATGAGATTGCGAATTGAGTGAATTGCCTTGCACTCTGAATTCCCACCTAAGATGAACTGGGTTAAGATTGCCCAAAATTGTTTCAGTTTGGAATTTTTAAATTTATGTAAGAACTAAGAGGTAAGTGAAGAATACTTGTGGAACAAAAATGCGGGGATAAGTGGAATGTAAAGTAATTATATTGAAGTTCTTTTATAATGGCTCAGAATTTGCGGTCCTGATGATGGAGATCTGGCAGTGTAAGCTGTCATTTCGCCTTCGAAACTGACCGCAACTTCAGGATTTAGCACATGTGCAGCCTGAATTTGCGGTCTGACATTCACTGGCGCCAGCACCCTAACCCACACCCATCCCGCCCCCGCGCCCGTACCTGACCCCACCAGAGCCAGCAATCAGTGAAATCTCTTAAATCATGGAAACTGATGAAAACTTTGGCTCTTCCACAGTAAGTACGCTGTTAAATTCCCCACTGTAAGTTAGGCCCTTTTGGATTAGGTGTAACTGGAGTTTTAACAGCATAATGACTGCTGAACAAGGGTTATGGCCCTAAGATACTCATTTTAATTTTGTTCAGTGACAACTGTGTCCATTTTAATAAAACTTAACATTTTTAAGAAACTTTAAAAAAATAAAAGTTTGTTCATCTTTATCTCAAGTTTGCCTTTTTCCCATGTGTGAGCCCCAATCTTTGTTTTGCTCTCGCTACCATTTTTTAAAAATTAGCATTTTGAGAGCTTACCCACTTCCTGGTTCGTGGTCAGTGAGAAATCTGCGTTTTGATTGGCTGCTTACACTGCTTGTGAACATCATGCAGTTCTTCGCTGGGAACCCCCATCAACTTCCATTGATTTGAATTATGTGTCAATACCTGAAATTCTCGACACAGAGATTACAAGATCTTTGTGCGAAGCTTATTTTGGGGCCAGCAGCGAATGCCTTTGCTTCACGCTGATCGCAAATTCTGTGTCATTACTTCCTCCAGTAGACAGAAACTTCTGTTAGCAACCATTTCGGAAACTTTATTTATATCAGCAACAAGGTGATAATAGACGCAAAGACAAGGTCACAATTTAGGTTGGCTATTCCAAGAAAAAAAATCAAGAGATGCAGAAGCAATCTGTGGAGACAACTTTGAAAAAGTATGCAATGACGGCTCTGAACTTTCTCCCTGTAATTTTTAACACTTCCATATTTTTTTCTCCGATTGAACAGAGATGCACTTTTTTTTCAATGATCACAAATTATACTGAATCCCTCTTTACATCAAAGTTGGTGAGATCAAATCCCACTTACTGCATGCTGTAAGCTATAATTAATATCTAATCCATAAGATTATAACCCATTTGAAATCAGAATCTTATAATGGAAACTTTAGGCAATAATCATTTTAAGATTGAAATGTCACAATACTCAAACCAGGCGATGAACAGACTACATGATATCAGATCAAATTTTGATGGTCTTAAACAACAACTTACATTTCGATAGTACCTTCAATGTTTCACAGAGGTGTGAAGAAGAAAAGATAAATATCAAAATGAGTAACAGTTTCCTAGCTCTACTAGTGGCTCAGTTGTTAAAGATGGCAAGTAGCTGTGGTATAGAAACTAAAATATTCCTACTTCAGCTGCAAAATTAGTTCACCTGAGCCAGTTGGGATACTGCAGATGACCTCAGCAACCATGTGCGACAAAGACTAATAATCAGCTAGAGCTGCCCCTTCTGGTTACTATCCAATGACCTCTGCTGGAAATTGTGTGTGTGTTGACATTAGGTGAAGTCTGGATTGAGCTTAATTATAATGTCCCCATGGTCAAATGGTTTACCAACAATGTCTAAGTTCATAGATGAAAAACAGCCACTTGAGTGAGGCACTAGAGGCTAATCCAAATTAAGCAGCTGAATCCTCCAAAGTCTCATGGGATTTATCACCAAATTTTGCTCTACATCTTCAATTTTCTCCATCTCGCATGAAGATGGTAATTCTTGTTAGGGTGTTATCGCCCAGGTACTGGCAGATCTCTAGTAACTAGCCCAACTGGCCGATCTCCAACACCAATTTCTCCCCTCCTTTCCTGAAGGTAGTTACTCATGTTGGAATGTTCAATGGGTGCTAGCAGCCCTCATTTACCTCACACAAGTGTCCATTATTCATGAGAAATGAATATTATAGATCATTCAACTATTGGGCATCAGTCCTGTCCTTATCTAATGTCCACATGAAGGCACATCCTAGCAGGAGCCAATGGGTAGTGATCAGAAATGGAATCCATGGCTTTTTCACCTCTTCCTAGCTCAGGATGTCTGAGACCAATTTTAGCACTCTTACAACCGTGCCAGCTGAGATCAGCTAACCCATGCTATTAAATTGGATCTGCTGTATCAGTTATGTTCTGATGTTATGCACTGAGACCTGATGTTCAGGCACCAAACCTGTACATAGCCCAGTCCCTCACTGGGTGTAAGTGGCCATCAATTTGTGTGACCTTAGGCACAGAAGTAATTTGTAGCATTTTAACTCATACCATGGTTGAGACCAACGAATTCGGTACAATGCATCAAATGTGGGACCATCTGGGTCTGTGTGTACGGGTACCACACCACAATGTGCATTTATACAGTGAGTCATCAAAAGAGCCTCAAATGTAACTTTTAACCAGAATTATTCCTATTAGGGGCTCTGAAATCCACTGTGGATGTTAATATTCTTCAAATTTGTTTTCATCCAGTTTCTTTAAGTACACCTTTCAGAACACAGTACAGTAAGCTTTAAAAGTAAAAATAAACTTTATTAGCTTTAACAGCTTTAGACTTGACAAAAATGAAGGACAAAAAAGTGCAAGATTAACCTCAATCATTCTGCTAAACACTCACAAGTTACAAGGAATAGCTTGCAGTGAAGGGAGGAAGTAAATGTGTGGACACTTGAAAAGATACATACTTACCCTTATTTTCCCTTACTTTCTTTAAATATGTGTTATATTTCCCCCTTCCCTTCTCTTCATTAGGTTTATCTAGACTGTACAACATGTCCTAGGATGGGGGCAAAATTGCCCCTGCCTTGATTGGGGGGCAGTAACCTTCCGGGGCCGGGACTTTTAGTGCCCGGTGCAGGTGTCCCGCTGCCGCCGCTGAATTGGGCTTACCGCCCCTCAATGGAAACGTAGTGCTATTGCCAGCACATCACTTCTTTAGTGTCCCGGGGCACAACAGGGGCAAAATGTTCAGCGCTATGCAGATGCTCCGGGTAGAGCAGGCGTGCTTCAATGCCCCTCCATTTTGCTACAAGTAGAGTGCCACGGCATACTCTGCACGGCCTCTGATGGCCACCACTAGGCCACCAGGGCAGCGTGCGACCGGGCCAGCAGCCCGGCACCCAAGACAGAGCGGACCATGCTAGGGCCGTCATGGTCGAGCCAACCCGAGCGTTGGCCGACAAAAAAAGATGGTGGCCCAGGGAGATGGCACCCACCCAATTTAATTACCACCCGAAAGCGGATGTCGAAGCTAGCGTGTGCCAGCAATTTCCCCCACGGGGCCGTAAGATGTCGGCACGGGATGGTGAGGGGTCACCGTGTACAGCGATGATGTCATCGCCGGTTGCGCGATGGCCCACAACTTCCTGAGCAATGTCCCGGGAGGCGGTAGTGCGCCGCTACTCTGGGCAAAAACTGCCCCGTAGACGCTAACGGGGCTATAAGAAGGGGCAATTTTGCCTCCAATTTCCCAATAGCATGCTTGCTCCAGTCATCAGCGGGTATACAATAATAAATGGTGGTAATTGACCATCTGATATAATTTCCCTCTCTGTCATGGTAGAGCATCTGGTCTTTACTTGAAAAATCCTTAATTTTGTAATCGCTACTTTCTTTACACAAAAGTCCTTGGTTTAAATGATCTCGTTAGGTTACACAAGTTCGCCAGTTCAGTCAAAAAGAAGTGTGCCAGAAATTCTCATAATATCAGGCAGAAAGAGGGGATCCTTGGAAAGTATATCCACTCGCCAGCACAGACCAGAACATAATTGAATATTAGTTAAAGCATTATTTAAATATTTGTTGCTAGGGACTGTGTGAAGAATAAAAAGACAAGTGTTGATTAGTTTGTAAACAAACCAACTACATTCAAATTATTGGTAGCTAGTGGACATGGTCTATAGTGAGATTACTGCCTTCATCCTTTTCAATGAAATGTCATCCTTCCAAGCTCCAAAGAGAAGTTTTCAACAAAGGATTTCAGTGGAAAGCATTTCAAAAATAAATCTGTGGAATACTTTAATGCCAAGCCATCAAGATCACATCTCAAGTCCTTTACATTAAAGTATGCACACCTACAATTATTGTTTTCCTTAATCCTCAGACATGTAATCCTACAGTTACTTCCTCCTTTGGGTGCTTTGCAACTATACGGTATTTTGTACTAAAAATGATTTCACTCAACATTTACTGTAACCTTTAGGTAGTTTACATTTAAAACATTTCATCTTATTTACTCGTCCTTTTAGGTACTTTAGAGTAAAAATACCAGTTGACCTCCTGTCACCTTGCACATGGAAAATCAAGATCATGTGTAGTTTCTCAGATGAAGCAGGATTAGAGGGCGGGTGATAATTGGACCAGGGCATACAGATATCATTCAGTCCCCATTTTCAAATTCTACATTCGGTCCTTAATTTTTATTAAATGTTCCGATATATTATAAATGAAAACTGACTGTGAAAACTAGTCACTCTTTAATTGCACCCTCCCACTTTGCTGCAGTGCCTCCACAGGGGATGAGGTGTAGCTCCAAGAATAATACCAGAACTCAGAGGTTATACATATCTAGGAATATTGAACAGTTTGGGTCTCTTTACTCTAGAAAAGAGAAGACTGAGGGATGAAGATTATGAAGAGGTTTGAGAGGGCATATGCAGAGAGATTGTTTCCACTTACAGGCGAGACCAGGACTAGGGGGTATAAATATAAGATAGACACTGATAAAGCCAATAAGGAATTCAGGAGAAACTTTACCCAGAGAGTGATTAGAACGTGGAACTTGCTACCACAAGGAGTAGTTGAGGCAAATAGTATAGATGCATTTAAGGGGAAGCTAGGCAAGCATATGAGGGAGGAAGAATATGTTAATGGGGTTAGATGAAGAAGGGTGGGAGGAGGTTCATGTGGAGCATAAATACCGGCACAGACCTGTTGGGCTGAATGGCTTGTTTCTGTGCTGTAAATACTTTGTAATACAAGATAAGAAGTTTACAGAGGCAGTTTCAATTATAAATGTGGACATAGAAATTTAAAATAGAAAAGGAATTGTGCACAGAAAAGATCTTTAATATATTATAAATTCAACCCAAGCTTCACCATCTCTTTCCAATACAGGTACTTTATATAGAGAATCCTTAACCAAACAGATACGTATTCTTTTATCCAAAAATTAATCCAACAGAAGTGAAAAAGTGGTAAAAAGCTATTCATACAGTAACCTCGCTCTCACGTGGCACTTGCTCTCAAGCTACACTGCCTGTATTCAAAAATGTTTCGACTCAAAATTGACAATTTTCACTCATTTATTACATCATGTCGGAAATTGCATGAACCCAGCATAAATAAAAGCAATTGACTCTGAACGTGTGGAAAATCTGACCCTTGCTTTTCATGAAACAGCAATACTAGGATGTGACCTTTTCACTTAGAAGGATAGTAATTTTATTATTTAAATATGTATGGCAAAGTATGCACTGACTTTTGATTTCATTTTGCTTTCAATGTTCCAGATTCTTGAGCATTAAAATGTTGCATTTCTGTAAAGTCCACACAAACTATGCAGTACAGTCCTTAAAAGATTTAAAGAGGGATCTTACACTGAGCTTTCTGTACATTCATTGTTTGAGGATCACAATTTTAACTGCTACTAGATGTATATAGCACCCTTTGAAAACACTGTACAGCACTGTAATTCCTAAAGGAACTAACAGCATCTAGTTATAGAGAAGGTTCTGCACCAACATTTTTTTTATTTTAAGACTACAACAAAATTCGCCAGATATTGAGGTCGCATAATACCATTAAAAAACAGTTATTCATTTTTGCAATGAAAATAACACTGTTATCCACCCTGTGACGAATTGTAATTTCTCTTTTTTTTACTTTAACAAAGGTAGCTTTTTTTTTAAGTTGATAAATCAAAGAGTTGTTTTTGTTACCATTGGGAATTTCAAGCAACAGATCTTGGTAAGTCTTGGCGCAACTCAGTCAGAAACTTCGACCACGATGGCGCCTCTTCATGAGGTGGAACAATCTGGAATCAGCAGCACTACTATTTTTTCCTCAGTTTGTAGTTGAAGTTAAAAAAAGGAACTGAGTGATGCAATGTGTCAGACATAGGCCCTTCACCTCTGATACTTGGGTTCCTGGGTTCAAACCCCACCCAGACCAATAAGGTGAAATTCTCCTCTGTCTACTGGCAATAAGAGCACTGTGTTAAATGATTTGTTTTTAAGCAGTCTCAAACAGTTCCTAGTGGGCACAGACCCACAGAAGAAAACTGCCCTAATTTGGCAATCTTACTCAGAGAAATGCGAAAAATTAAAAAATATTGCCTTGAAGAATTAGTGCTAATGTATACTGTTGATGCAGAGTACAGGGAGTTTTACTTTGCATTTAACTATGCCGAACTTGATTTGGGAGTAACCGACAGAGTACCCAATATTGAAGTGTTCCATTCCCAAATATAAACATCACTTACTTTGATGAAGACAAAAGTCACAAAAATATTAAGTTGATTCCCTGGTTGCTAAGTTGCTAAATTTGCTGCCCGATGTGGAACTGAGTCACACAGACTAGGAAAGTATCAGGCTTGATTCCTGGTCAGTGCTGAGCAAGATGATCTCAACCAGAATGGCAAAGCAGGTGTCCCAGTTGGCCTCAGCAAAGCTGAGGTGAGAAGGTTAAAAATAAAATCAGCCTAGTGCCTGCATGTGGTTGCTATCCTGTAACTGTTGTAAGGTATGTTTGTGGACCTTGAGTGAAGATATGATCAGGCTCAGCTCTGATGTTCCCCCATGCTCAAATAGTTTCCTGGTATTTACAGCTGAGGCTCACACAAAGAATAGCCAGTGTGACGAGATACCAGATGACCACCTATGCCTGTGCAACACCGCAGCATAGGTCAATCAATAGGCAGGGAAGAGAGATTTGAAAGGGGACAGCCAAAAAGATATAAAGGGTGAAGAAAGATACAATTGGTGGCAGACGATGTCTCTGCCTCACTAATGATATTGTTTGATATACTTGTGTTTACAAACCGAATTGTAAGGCAACAATGTTCCTTTAGAGCTTCATTTTACATGCTGGCAATACGATTGCCATGTGAGAGCTTCTCCTGCCATCTCATACTTAGGTTAATCACTCATTTTAAGAGTTTTTCCTTTGGCATATAAAATTTGACCTTAAGAGGGCTCCACTGTAAAATGGTAAGCGACCTTTCAGCATAAGTAGGGTGATCCTGTCCTTTAACGATACCAAGGACAATCAAGGCAGCTCAAGCAGTTTCATGCTTCATTCCCAACCAGAAATTCACATGTTCCGAGTCCCAGGGCTGCCTGTCACTCGAAATCAGTTGCCTCAGTTGGTTGAGCTTCATCAGTTTCCCGACCAGACCCCCTAGAGGAAGCGCTATGTGGAAGTGAGGGATTCCATTCTCGGGGAGGGAGTGTGGAGGGAAGTGAAAGAGAGAGAAGTGTCATTGTCCAACGCACCCTGCTCAAATCGCACCTCCTGCCAGCCGCTCACAGAGCTGCATTGACGGCAGTCGTGGAGAAGTCTGCATCCTGGACCGTCCTGCTCTCCCCCAGCTGGAGGAGGATGCATCTCGGTGAACGGCCTGCAAGGGGAGAAAGACAGGAAAAAAATGGAAAGAACATTTTAAATAACTGGGGGCACCTTATTATTGGGAGAACTTTACATGATAAAATCACAGTGGAATTCGCTAATCAATGTTCATTAAGGTCAGACCTTAATGTGAATAACAATTGAAGACTGACATAACAAAGAAAATTTTAGTTTTGAAGAAAAAGTTCACCATCAAGGCACTTAAAAAAAAAAATGAATTCAAAAAGGTTATGAATCAATTTAATTATTTTTCTGGTTACTTTTGCGAATTTCTAATTTGTTTTTACATATTTAGATTTAAAAGGTCCCCCTGCTGATGGCACCATTGATGGAACTTTACAAGAGGAATTGCTGTGTCTGACAGTGTAAGGGCATTGTAATGATATACAAGCAGTTGTGATGACAAAATGTACCAACATGCTGATGTTACTCAGCTGTAGGACACCATAAGAAATTTATTTTGTTCTAAGAGATGTATAAGGATTAAGATATTTTTGTGTATATTTGCAAATGCCAGAATCTTACTCAGTTCAGGCCACTCAGTGGACGGTCCATTTACAAAATAGCAACAAACAAGTACAGAGACATAAAACATCCATCTGCGCATCTGTTCTGCCATTTTACATATCCCACTGTACATTTCCCCTCTCGAGCGGCAGAAGTTAACCTGAGATAGACCTTCAGTATCTCAGGTCTGAAGGAAACGCAGCTTGCTAAGATTACAAAACCACACCTGCTTAAGAACTGCTATGATGTGCTGAAGCACTTTAACCACTAGTGGCAAATGAGTGACAAGTGCAAACTGTAACAACAAAGATATTTGAAGTTTAAAAATATGAAGTCGGTATCTCTTCAAAAGCAATCCTCCCATTGTTTATATGATCAGCACTTAGCATTCAGACATATTCCAAAAAGAATGAGATTTGAAATTGAATAAGGCGTCTCCATTTTCAGAAATGAAATTTTCTAATAAGATTCAGTTACCCACAAAAGGTTTGGCTTAAAACAAAAGTGATCACATCTCGGGTGATCGTAAAATTGATCCATTTTGTCTGTCAAATTGCGAGTTAGTACAAATAGAGGAACTGAACAGATGTATATAATATAATTTTATACCAGATAAAATGGCTCTGTCGCCAATCCACCAGTGCTCATGCTACTGAAGCGCCTAGAGCCATGTAATTAAACCGAGCTCTCTATTTACAACCTGCCTCTTCTTTCCTCTGGGACTTCTACTGAGGAGATTTATCAAGCACAATAAAAAATAAAGTCCGTGCCTACAGAAGCCGGTAGAACACTTACTCTTCTTACAAGCTTCTTTCAGATATCACAGTCGCATCACCAAAGAAAAGGGCAATGGCACTGAGAAAAAACGTCGATGCAGAAATGAAGCCATGAAAACTGAGCCTCACCACCATATGGCTGACGAGCACAAAGCAAAAAAAAACAGGAAATGACAGCAGGCAACTCTGCACAGATCTAAGTGTTTTTGTTACCAGACTGTGCCCTCCCAACGATAAATTTTACACTTTCCATGTGATTATAAGTTGTTTATCAAGCGGAGAGATAAGGGTCAAATATCTGCGTGACAGAAGGGAAATTGGCTAGGGAAATAGCTCGAGTATAAGCTGCAAGGAAAGGGCTGAAAGTGATACCATGCAGTTTGCTGAGTACCATATTTCATAGAATATAATCACGGGGTTAAGTGTTTTACACAAAATTCATCATCCAGAGTATATTAAACAGATCATTTTTTGTGAGACCTGTAAGAATTGAAGCCAAGCCCACAACATTCCAATCGGAAAGATTTTCTAAGCGGTTATAATGTCAAAAGTCACTGATACATGAATAATAGTTCAGCTCCAGGTGACTGGAGGAGAATAATTCTGTTTGAATAGAAATACATACCAAAGAAGACACAATTAGAAGCATTTTGCAGGTTATTTTGCTAATATCCTAATTTTGCCTAGCTTGTACCATTTTTATTGAGGTTGGACTCTCCTGTTACAAAATGGCAGTACTCATATGCAGTGGAAAAGCATTACCTCTAATCCTGTATTCAACCACACTGCATATCTCGCTGTGCATTTTACTTCAATAGAATTGGATTGCAAGTCAGTGACTGCTGCTTGCTTATGACAAAAAGTATGTAAAGTACCTGGCAACTGGCAATTTAATGGAAGGTGTATGCATCCTAATGAATTCCACATCTAATACCTAGTAATGTAATGGGAGAGCAGCAGGATACATCCTGACAGAAGTGCTTCTATTTGGTTTCTGGTAGTATTTGGTAGAGTCAATCCTGTTTGATCCAAGGAATGCAGCTTAAAATAACAATGTATACTGGGTTCATATTTACCTTCACAATAACATTTGAACACTGGACATTCAAAACTCAAATCAACCCAAAGTTTAAAGAAAAATGTGTATCCTCACCACTACTATTACATTGATCCTATCCATTGTCTAATTATCATTCTGTCTGTAGCTAGGACTGATAACTTACATTACCTCATTCACATGCATTTAGTGACCTGATAGATCAATGTAATTTTAAATTTACAGTTTGACAAAATACTATGTCAGAAGCAGCCAAAATTGTGTTTCTTTTAAAAAATACATTCCTTTCCTATTGAATATTGTACATTTATACCTTTATAAAGAGAGCTTTGTTGCGGTGCAATCAGCATGCCAATCAAAGCAAATTCAAAGAGAGATCCAGTATAGCACCATTAGCTCAGCAAGATGGATT
Organism: Pristiophorus japonicus; assembly: GCF_044704955.1. NCBI lineage: Eukaryota > Metazoa > Chordata > Chondrichthyes > Pristiophoridae > Pristiophorus > Pristiophorus japonicus. Next base: position 338,775,800 of record NC_091978.1, on the reverse strand, counting down.
AGCCGATTAGAACATTTATTTTGCTACATGGAATGGACTGGAATGATATTATCAATTTAGCAATAATGAATGAGATTGCGCTACAATTTGTCTCAGCAAGCAGACAGAACTCACTGTACACTGCCATGAGAACAGCTTGCTTGTATTCAAAGCATATTTGTTCACTAAGCCTACCATATGTAGCTAAGTGCCTCCACTGCAGAAGAATAGAAGAGTAAAGCAGGAGATAAAGGAAAACTATAATCGAAAAGAATAAAGACAAAAACAAAGCAAAGGAGCATTAAGGGATGAAATGCCAATGGTAGTTTTGGTATTGAGGTTATTAAATGAAACTTGGTTTCATTGTTACTGAGCTCCCCCTGGCTATTAAAACTAGTGGAGTACTGTTTGTATTTAAGGGATGTGTATTCAAGCAAAGAAATAAGGTACAGTGCTTTAATGAGAAATAAATAGGCATATAAATCTACAGCCCAGCAATAAAACATGGATGTTTTAAAATCAATTGAAATTACAATGGTTTCATAAATTAAAATTAAGAAAACATTTCAGAATATGAAATAACACATTCTTAAGGGAGAAAAATGTAGTTAACCAACTCTTGTTACATTATACTGCACATTCGTAATGAATATTGATGATTATTTACAGGAATATAATTCTGCAACCAAAAATATTTGTGTCAAATAATGCAGAATGGAATTTTATATACCAACCTCCTTGCACTAATTTATTATTGAATATTTTTCACAAGATCCATTTCTTGAAAATAACTATTAAAGTACACCTTGCTCACTGCTGTTTGCTATTCTGAGCTATCTACACCTGCCAGCTTATTAAAGTAAGTACTTTTGATATGACAGTACAACTCTGTATCACAGAACAGGCAACAGCGCTCTGTGATGGGTGATCCCCACAGAATAAACCCATTATGTCTTTACAAAAAACTTAAATAAACTCATAAAATAAGTCAACATGAGGCACATATGAGACACACAATGGGACTAGATGGCTTTTGGAAAAATAAATCATAAGTGATTAGGGTATAGAGTTCACTCGTCCTTTGGGTTCATGAGGTAAATACCTGACATCACTGCTTGATTTACTTATCACTTAAAGTACTCCCACCATTATAGATCCTCTACGTAAGCCGACTTAAAAAAAATAAAATCTGGCTAGTCGGCCAACTTAACACAAGAAGCTGATAATTATTATTACTTTTACACTTATTAACAGAAGCACGGCAGTTTGAAGTATTTTTCATTCTGAGGAACGGTGTGGCTAATTGATTAATCTGTATGGAGAAACACACCTTGGTTCTGTTTGACACGGAGGCAGATGCTATTGACGTGTGCTTGTCACTGCATGTTCTATTGGCAGGCGCTTGTCTATGTAAATACAAAAGTGTTTTCTTACATGCAGCTGGAGCCCAGTGGGTCTTCCGCTGAAAAGAACGGCTCGATTGACGTGGGTTTTACCGGTGGCAAACCATGAGACAATCGCTTGCCAATATCTGTGGGGCGATAATCCATTTGAAAACAGTAGCAAAGGGTTGCATCAGACATGTGTAAACAGACAGCGCCCCTTTCAGCTTTTGCATGTCGCACATACATACAAGCAGGCACGGATCAAACCCGCGCAGCATTCACGTTGGTCGTTTCAAATTGAATTGAGAGATTGTACAACACGCCCTTCAACAGAAAGGTTGGCAGGAAGCAACGATACGGGTGACGCCATGAAAAAAAGCAAATATATCTATAGATATTCCAAAATTTCATGCAAAGTGTTAGGAAAGATGTCGACTTTGTTAACATGGCCTGGCACTATTGCATTTGCTCAATGAGGGAGGAACTCGATCTATGGCAATAACAGCTCTCAAAAGTTCTGAAGTAAGAAACCTGGTATGCAAGATGCAAGAGAATTAACGCAGCACATTATCTGGTCATTATCACATTGCTGTTTGAGGGAACTTACTGTGCGCATACTGGCTGCCACGTTTCCTACGTTACAACAACGACAACAACTTGTGTTTATATAGCGCCTTTAAAGTAGTGAAACGTCCCAAGGCGCCTCAGAGGAGCATTAGGAGATTTTACAAATTACAACTTGATTGGCACCCTGTCCACCACCTTAAACATTCACTCCCTCCACCACCAGCGCACCGTGGCTGCAGTGTGTACCATCTACAAGATACAATGCAGTTTCAGCAGCACCTCCCAAACCCGGGACCTCTACCACCTAGAAGGACAACGGCAGCAGGTGCATGGAAGTACCACCACCTGTAAATTCCCCTCCAGGTCATACACCATCCTGACTTGAAAATATATTGCTATTCCTTCATCGTAGCTTGGTCAAAAACCTGTGACTCCCTCCCTAACAGCACTGAGGGAGTACCTTCATCACAGGGACTGCAGCAGTTCAAGAAGGTGGCTCACCACCACCTTCTCAAGGGCAATTAGGGATGGGCAATAAATGCTAGCCTTGCCAGCAACACCCACATCCAGGAACGAATAAAAAAAAACTGTGACAATACTTCAATGGGAAAATTATTGGAAAAAATCCTGTAAGATTGGATAAATCTACATGTGGAAAGGCAAGAATTAGGAACAGTCAGCACAGATTTATTAAGGGAAGAACATGTTTGACTAACCTGATTTAATTTTTTGAGGAGGTAACCACCAGGAAGGTTGATGAGGATAGTGCATATGATGAAATGTACATGGACTTTAGCAAAGCTTTTGATAAGGTCCCACATGATAGACTGGTCATGAAGGTTAAAGCCCATTGGATCCAGGGCAAAGTGGCTCTTTCGATCCAAAATTGGCTTCGAGGTAGGAAGCAAAGGGTAAAGGTCGATGGATGATTTTGTGACTGGAAGGATGTTTCTAGTGGGTTTCTTCAGGGCTCAGTATTGGGTCCTTTATTTTTTTGTTGTATACATCAATGATCTAGATTTGAATATCGGGAGGATGATTAAGAAGTTTGCAGATGATACTAAAATTGGCTGTGTAGTTGATAATGAAGAGGAAAGTCATGGGCTGCAGGAAGATATCAATCTATTGGTCAGGTGGGCAGAGCAGTGGCAAATGAAATTTAATTCAGAGAAGTGTGAGGTAATGCACTTTGGGAGGGCTAATAAGGAAAAGGTATACACATTAAGTGGTAGGCCACTTAAAAGTGTAGATGAACAAAGGGACCTTGGAGTGATTGTCCACAGATCCCTGAAAGTAGCAGACCAGGTGGATAAGGTTGTTAAGAAGGCATACGGAATGCTTTCCTTTATTGGCCATGGCATAGAATACAAGAGCAGGGAGGTTATGTTTAAATTATATAATACTCTGGTTAGGCCACAGCTGGAGTACTGCATGGAGTTCTGGTCGCCGTATTATAGGAAGGACATGAATGACTAGAGAGGATGCAGAGGAGATTTACTAGGATGCTGCCTGGAATGGAGAATCTTAGCTACGAAGACAGATTGGACAGGCTGGGTTTGTTCTCATTGGAACAGAGGAGGCTGAGAGGAGACCTCATTGAGGTGTACAAAATTTTGAGGGGCCTGAATGTAGTGGATTGTAAGGGCCCTTGGTGGAGGTGTCAATTACGAGGGGGCATAGTTTTAAGGTGGTTGGTGGAAGGTTTAGAGGGGATTTGAGGGGAGGCATCTTCAGGCAGAGGGTTGTGGGGGTCTGGAACTCACTGCCTGGTAGGGTGGTGGATGCAGAAACCCTCATCACATTTAAAAGGTGCTTGGATGGGCACTTGAAGTGCCGTAACCTGCAGGGTTATAAACCTTGAGCTGGTCAGTGGGATTAGACTGGATAACCTCTTGTTGACTGGTGCAGATGCGATGCTAAGTACTGCAATGAATTGAATATGGCCAGAGTGATCTCCTGGGCTAGTTTTGATTGCCTGGATGGGTCAGAGAGAAATTTTCCCAGATTTTCTTTCCCCCAATTGGCCTGGGTTTTTATCTGTTTTTTGCCTCTCCCAGGAGATCACATGGCTCTGTTTTGGTGCAAGGGGTGTCGCAGTTGTTTGGGCAGACTGGTTGGGCTGGGTGCTTTTTACTTTTCCGCTATTGTTCATTATTCATTGTTCATAGGTTTATTTGTGACCTTCAGGGCTGCTGACTGAGGGCAGTGTGGCACTTTGTCCGCCGGCGCAGACAAGGTGGGCCAAAATGGCCTCCTTCTGTGCTGTATAATTCTATGTTTCTAAAAGTACTTCATTGGCTGTAAAGCGCTTTGAGACGTCTGGTGGCCGTGAATGGCGCTATATGAATGCAAGTCTTTCTTTCTTGTATTTGCAATGCAGCCTTGGTCTCAAGCCAGCCCGCGACGTCACGACCCCTTTCATCTGATCGGCGTTGCGCCAGTTAACAAACTCGAGGAGCTAAAAGTGTGAGCGAACAGTTGAATAACGTGGCGCGGGAGGGAGGCGAAGGCTGTTATCATGCATTCATCTCCCTTCAAAATCTCATATATATATATATATATGATGAATTAAAGAAGCTCGTACGATGCAAATGCAAGGCTTCGATCACAGCCCTACATCAGTAATTGCTATGCAGAAGTCTGAAAGCAAATTACTGATCAGTGAGCTGTTGCAGACTGCGGACGTGAACTGGAAACGGGATCACCAGCGGCGGGTTGTTTTTTTTCTGGGGCAATATAAAAAGACAATCGACGTGTTGGGTCTTCGCGGCTACGATTGGGGTTTCTCTCGCCGACTGCTTTTATTTCAGAGCTGTTCAAACAGGATCAAGCATTTCCATGCTATTTAACATGCAATCACACGGGCATGATGACATTTACTAAAACTGCTCCAAGTTGACTCATGTTTACACTGACAAAGCCGACTGCCATTCGGTCGCTGCGGCTCAGCCTTTTCGCAATCCCGCTCCTTTCCTCTACACTTTGTAAGGCTGACAAACGCCCACTAACTTATTTGCTAAAATAAATAAACACCTTTAAAAAAATGTTCTCGAACGCAATCGCAGCGGGGGGAAGGGCTTTCGGAGTCCTGAACATTGAGTAGCTCCGACTTGTCAGGATGCCCCTGTGAAGCTTTGAATGGGGAGCACGTCCTGTTCCGTTGCCTATTTACACAAACCATTCATTTTTTTTCTCACTGTGGTAAAGTACGCTTTGTACATCTTCATGTTCCTCGTTTTCGAGAAATACGAGAATCTGTTAATCATCCTCGACTATTTCCTTAAATTGATCAACAAGTCACATCTTGACACTTTCTGCTTTATTATTCATACCTTATGTTCCATCTCAAAACAGTTCTTGCTGTTCATACCTAATGAAGTTTGGAGCTTTCACACTGACGTCCATTCATTTCCCCACTTTTTTCATGCCAGTTGACGCCATTCATTTTGCACTTAACCCTTGAGATTTACAAATATTTTGCAGTATTTAAGTTAATAATCTCTTCTAGTATATGTCTTTCATTTAAATCGATATATACGCTCATATTGTCATGACTTTCCTTACTCGATTTAAATACTTTGGAAGATTGCAACAATGCTTTCAATGATGAACTTGTGAAATCCGATGATATCTAAATACCTTAGTGTACAAAGAGCAACGATGAGCCGCGCCTGTAGACAAATGTAACATGCGCCCAAAGTTTCTCCTTCCGGGATCTCGAGTTTCTCAGGCTTTCTCTTCCATTGTACTTCATACCTGATGACCCCGGCTCCATGATTTCCCCCTGCATTTCTTGGAGGTAATGTCACAACTAAGGCAGCACTGAGCAAAGAGGACGCCATAAAGTGCCACTCCACAACCTATGTATCAGTTTACTGTCTATTTTAAGCTAACATCTTTGAAAGCTATCCAATTAATTGCCCAATGTAAGGTAGACACAGGAAACATAATTAGGGGTCATGTGATGCCATCTATATTCGACTGGTACTATGTTCTGTTGCACATTGAAACAATACTACTCCCTACACCGCTTCTCCTTGAATTTCAACAAAGAATATAAATCTTGGGAATCCAACACCAGCATGTCCTTTATTGACACGAATATGTAGCAACGTTTTTTTTCAACGTTTGCCTAAGGATATTTGATTCTGATATATTTTATTATAGTATTTCTGAGGGGTACTCGTTCCATATTTGTCCCATCCCCCTTTCTATCTCACAAGATCAAAAATATCCTGACTTCCTGAGGATGGGTGGATAATCTGCTCTCGGGAGTTCCCACGTGTAACTTTTCACTCAGTACCAAAATAGGTAAACTTTCTCCAATTTACACCTCTCTCACGGCACTGTAGTTGAGATCTTTGAATGATTGGTGTAAAAGAATCAAACGTGCATTCCTTTGTTCCACCGTACTGTGCATCGGTGCTTGGAACTTGTTAAACCAGCTGGAGCAATTCCATACCTCGCTTGTAACTAGGAGATGGTCTCTCGGCTAAAGTCGTATCAGAGAGTTGACGGGTCAAGGGCCTGTGCTGAATTATCTGGATGCTCTTTGTTTTCCACTGGATGTGAGATATTATTGCTGAGAAATCGACACTTTCCATTTTGCAGTGTCCGTACGATGCCCTCACATGGCAATTGGTCCAGGAATGCAGCACCACACAATGTGGCACGTCCCAACATCGAAAGTTATACCGTTGTGCATTTTCCTTTCTTCCACACCCCCCCGAGATGTCTGCCCCTCTAATTCTGCACTCTTGAGCATCCCTGATTATAATCGCTCAACCATTAGTGGCCGTGTCTTCTGTTGCCTAGGCCCAAAGCTCTGAAATTCCCTGCCTAAACATCTGCACCTCTCTTTCTCCTTCAAGATGCTCCATAAAACCTAGCTCCTTGTCACCTGCCCCAATTTCTCCTCATGCTGCTCGGTGTCAAATGTTTTGTCTTATACTCTTGTGAAGCGCCTTCGGAAAGGCGCTATATAAATACATTTTTGTTGTTATTTCAAGAGTCATCCAGGGGGGCTTTCTATGAGTGGGTGCCTAAGTAATGTGGAATTAATTGTTTCATACTACAGACTCATGCCTACTGGGAACCTAGGGGAGACCACTCAAATTCATTTCATTTACACTCTATATGCTAGGTTGGAGGTTAGATCGGTTCTGTATTCTCCAACAAACTAACTTCTGGTATGCTGTATGATCTACCTGGATTGCAAGTACAGGTCCAACTGAGACCCACTTCAACCTCTTGTCTCGTGCACCTATCTCTCCCCTCCCTCCCTCCCTTTGCCCCCACCACTTGCATCAGGGGGCCTTCAGCTGCTTAGGCCCCACTCTCTGGAATTCTCTCCGTAACCCCTCTGCCTCTCCGCCTCCTAATCCTCCTCTAAGACGCCCCCACCCCCTTAAATCCCACCTCTTTGAAAAAGCTGTCGGCCTCCCTTCTAATCTCTCCATCTTTGCTTGGGCGTGCCTTAGGCATAGCCCTCCTCCCCGCCCCCCCCCCCCCCTCAGTTGCAATGCAAATGCTAACAGTTGTTGCACTTCAATGGATGGCTGGGCGCCAACACTGAGTCAAGTAGGCGCACCGAACATCATTCAGGCAGCTGTCGTCATCTTCTGTGTTTCTGTAAGACGATCCCAGATAACAGTACTAATTTAATTGAGGGATAAGGACCGTTAAAGGTACTTTGGAGATGCAGGTGTCTTTTTAATCCCATCAGATAAACGCACTAACAACACAGGGGACTGTATTATTCCAAACACATTGCATTAAATTAGTTGGAGACATTTGTACCAACACAACAGATTATCTAAAGGTACATTGTGCATTAGCTGACGGAACAGGAGACTGCGTTGTTGCCCGCAAACAAGCTAAAGAGTACCAGCATGTATTGGTACAATCCAATGTCCGGTACCATTTAGCCAGCGTGTCTAGTTGAAGGAAATGATATTGAAAACTGCGTTTAAAGATTTACACAGATAAGGCATTAAAAGAAGCAGATTTGGAATTATTACGAGCTACATGTGCACGATCCTAAACCGTCTCATGGAAAAAAATTAAGCCATTCACTAGTGCCTTAATCGGGTTAGAGCCAATGTTGATCTGATGTCCAGAATGACTTGTTAATCAAACGGGTTCACCGGCAGCATTTCAAAATGTAGCGACCCTCAAGAGTGCTCAGTTTAAAGTCTAGCCAGTGGTAAACATAGACGTGTGGTTCACTGACCAAGTTTAATGAGGTTGTACTTTTCCTTTATTGTTGCTGGTTTTACCGTTACTTCAAACTGACTAGACGATATTCTATATATTTGGGAGTTTTTGTTAAACTCAAAAATCATTTCCACTTTCGAAATGGCCAGAAGAGTCTGTTAAGTTTTGCATTGCTGCCATCTTCTGTGATGTGGATGTATTTAATAACCCTCCATTTTGAAAGCGAACAGCAGGATGATGTACAAAACAGCCACTTCTATTTTTTTTTAAAAACGACCCACAGTCCTTTAAGATTCAATCCGCAGAGTTTGGGAAATTTGCAAATCAAGGGTTTGAGAACTATCTGAAGCAGCAACACACACAACTGCTTAATCCCTCCAGTAAGAGTTGGGTTGGGACATCTGGCAGAGCCCATCGCTTTGTGTACTTTTCAATTCCCTGACCCTGCCACTATCGCTTCTTTCCAAATTCCATCACGTCCAACAACAAGCGGGGAATGATGGAGACGAATGCCAGTCCTGCAGGACTCATTTAAGATCGCATATTCATTAACGGCAGAAAATAAAGGGACCATTGAGCGGCCGTTTGAACCAAACGTGTTTCCCATAATGAGCAGTAGTCGTCGGGTTGGATGAAAGCAACCCAGGAAACAAAAAGGGAGAGGGGAAATTAGACTGAGAAGAGTTTGTTGGAGGACAGCTTGTACCCAGTGCACATTTCAAAGAAACAGGATTCGGCGCGACGCGATGAGCAGTAAATAACAACACGCCCCTTCCTCAATCCCGTTCAATAGTACATCACACAATTCTTTCAAAGTCTGTGACTCAACAGTAATATGCATGAAACACACACCACAGGGTGAAATTCGAGCTGCTGAGTTAACTGCACGTTATTCTCCATTCAATACTAGCACATGTGCACATACTGTGCTGACATGCCCACTCATTCATACATTCGAGCAGTTTGGTGAATTACTGAGACACCTCAACACAGTCAAAGGAACGTGAATTAAACACAGCTCGCAACTGAAATACAACAGCAAGCCGGGGAGCGTTATGCTTTCCAATACAGAATGCGGAACTTATGCATCACCTCCCGGGAACACGCTTTAGAAAATCCACTCTGCACACTTACCAGAGTTGTGAGCTCGATTGGTGGCATCGTGGTCACTATCCCCTTGCTCGCTATCCCCGTGGCCACTGTCCTTCGAGCTCACGATATCCGCTTCCTGGAAAGCAGAACTGTAAAACAAAAAGCACCACCAGCGTTAGCGCCCGATTTTAAACACAAGCAGGGCTCCCCTATCTTGCCAATGGTTGAAAGCTGGCGAGCGCTCCAGTCAGTGGGTTGCCTACCTGTTAACTCGACGGGGTCTGTCCACAAGAAAACTGAGTTCGGTCCGCTGGTGTTTTGTCTGGAAAGGAGTAAATGATTATGTCAATATTCGCTAACTTAACAGGCAGACAACGTGAACCGACTGCACTGCTGTTAGTATCGTTCTATGTGCTAACATAAGGAAAGAATCGGAGTAATGCACAGTTTTAGTTGAAGGTAATACTGTGATGGAGAAATTTAATTACCGTTACTAATATGACATTGGACCTCGTAATGACTGTGCAATTACAGAATTGAAAGGGTAGTTCAAAGCTCCAATTGGCAAAGGATCAAGCCTGTGTGACATTTTCTAAGGCAAAGGGTAGAACAGTGGGGCTGTAATTTAGATTTGTTTATCCTAAGCGTGATAGTGAATTCTCATGCCGTGTTACCCTTACATTCTTTCATGTGACACTGCATCGGACAATCTCAAAGACTTAAGATTGTTAGATCTATCAAGGATGTTACTGCGCTGTAGGGTGTGAACTGCTGTCGGTGCTCAAGTGGTTAATGGGGTTAATGAACTAAAGTGCTGCCCTTTTTTTCTGGTCGAGATAATAAAGGGTTAAGACCGTTATTTTCTGGCCAAGAGCCAGAGTTCTTTCGTTTTACTCCGCAATCTGTGCAGGAAGTCACCGATTATTTAATCAAATCACAGTAGTCGACTGTTGCGATTTAGCTGCACTTACAGCATTTCATATTATGATACTCGTCTTTGCTCTATAAACAATACACGTAGGCGCATCCGATAATAATCGCAAACGAATTTCGAGTGAGAAATAAGCAGGGAATTGCAATAGAGCGAAATATATGAGGTAGTGAAATCAAAGAGAGTAAAGGATTATATGAAAGGTATGAGGAGAAAGTGAGATGGTCAAAATTAGAGGAAAATATGTGGGCAAGGGGACAAGATAGAGCCTTCTCGGCGCAGTTGAAGTATCTTACCTCGTTTGATAATATACTCCCATTGGAAATGATGTCGGGCTGCTGGTCGGTGTACCCGGCTATGATGGCCCCGCAGGGGTTGTGGTCAGCCTCCGTACTCCTGGCTGGGCTGCACGGTTTCAAGAACATGAGATCCGTTTTGGCCGATTCCGGGGTCAGGCAAACTTGATAACAATAATTTTGGCTGTGGTGGCCGAAGCCGCCTTCCTCCGCAGGGACCTGAGCCGCGTTGGTGTTGGTGGTCTGCACCAGCATGATGTCCGATTTGCTGAGTTTCTTCTTCCTGTTCCTGGCTTGCCTGCAGCAGGCACAACACTCGCTGGCCAAGCAGCTGTAGATGTTCAGCTTCTTGTCTTTCTGGCACCGGATGGCCAGCACGATCATGGCCAGGAGGAAAACGAAGGACACCGAGCCCAGGGCGATGATCAGGATGAGGGTCAGGTCCAAGGAGTTCTCCTTGGGATTGCCGGCTCGGTTGCCCCGCTCTCCCTGGCGATCCACGGCGCTGTCCACGGCCATCACCAGGATGGTGGCGGTGGCCGAAAGAGGCGGTTGTCCATGGTCCCTCACCTCGATCAGCAGCTCGTAAGGGGCGCTCGGGTCTTTTTTGTTGCTGGCCAACCTCCTGACCGTCTTGAGCTCCCCGCTCCTCCAGTCCATCCTGAAGAGACCCAGCTCATTGCCCTTGGCGATGTAATAGGTGAGCCGGGCGTTGTCCCCGTCATCCGCGTCCACCGCCACCAACCTGGCCACCAAGTAGCCCGGCTCAGCCGAGCGGGGCACGATTTCTTTGGCACTGCCGTTGCGGGACACGGGCGACACGATAGAGGGCGCGTTGTCGTTCTGGTCCACGATGATGATGTTGATGGTGGTGTTGCTGGCCAGGGGTGGGCTGCCCGCGTCCCTGGCCTGGACGGTGAAGCTGAACTCCTTCAGCTGCTCGTAATCGAAAGAGCGCAGGGCGTACAGGTAGCCATTCTCGGAGTTGATGGAGACATAGGTGAACACGGACATACCCTGAATATCGCACTCCAATATGGAGTAAGAGATGTAGGCGTTCTGCCCCACATCGGGGTCCACGGCAGTCACTGCGTAAATGTACGCCCCGGGAACATTGTTCTCGGTGACATAGACGTCGTAGGCCGGTTGGGAGAAGCGGGGCGCGTTGTCGTTCTCATCGGCCACCTGAACCTTGATGGACTTGCTGGAGGCCAGAGGGGGCGAACCCCTGTCCTTGGCCATGATGGTGATGGTGTAGGAGTCGGTGCTCTCCCGGTCCAGGGGCCCGTCCGTCACGATGGTGTAGTAATTCTTGAAGGACGGCTTGAGCTTGAAAGGCACCTGCCCCAGGATCTCGCACTGCAGCTGCCCATTCTCGCCCGTGTCGCGGTCGGTGACACTCAGCAGGGCCACCACGGTGCCGGGCGCTGCGCTCTCGTTCACCGAGTCGGACACGGTGCTGAAGCTGATCTCGGGGGCATTGTCGTTCAGGTCGCTAACTTTCACCAGCACTTTGCAGTGAGCCGGCACCGCGTTGGGCCCGAGGTCTTTCGCCTGCACGTAGATCTGGTGCAGGCTACTCTCCTCGTAGTCGATGAGCCCCTTCACCTCGATCCAGCCGGTCCGGGGCTCGATGCTGAACAGCTCCTTGACCCGGGGCGAGACATGGTTGCTGAACGAGTAGACCACCTCGCCATTCTGGCCCTCGTCGCGGTCGGTGGCGTTCAGCTGGATGACCAGGGTGCCCAGGGCTGCGTTCTCGGGCAGGCTGACCGTGTAGACCGACTGCTCGAAGACCGGAACGTTGTCGTTGGAGTCCAGCACCCTGATGGTGAGCAGAGCGGTGCCGGTGCGCTGGGGCAGCCCCCCGTCCACCGCCGTCAGCACGTAGCGGTGAAGCTCTTGCTGCTCGCGATCCAGCGCCTTCTCCAGCACCAGCTCGGCGAACTTGTTGCCGTCTCCCTGGGTCTGCACGTCCAGATAGAAGTAGCTGTTGGGGGTGATCTCGTAGGTGCGCAACGAGTTGCTGCCCGCGTCCGGGTCGAAGGCGCTCTCCAGCGGCAGGCGGGTGCCGGCCGACGCGCTCTCCGAGATCTCCACCGTGATGTCCGCCTCCGGGAAGGTGGGCGGGTTGTCGTTGATGTCCACGATCTCGATCTCCACGCGGAAAAGTTCCAGCGGGTTCTCCAGGAAGACCTCGAGGTGCAGCAGGCAGCTGGGGCTCTGCCGGCAGATCTGCTCGCGGTCGATCTTCTCGTTGACGAACAGCACCCCGTTCTCCAGGTTGACCTCCAGGTGGGGCGTCCGGGAGCTGGGCACCGTCTGGAAGCGGCGCGCCGCCAGCTTGGTCACGTCCAGTCCCAAATCCTCAGCGATATTCCCCACGAAGGTCCCATGTTCCTGCTCCTCGGGCACCGAGTAGCGGATCTGGCAGGCAACGCGCTCGACCACAAAGCAAATCCAGAGAAATAAGAAGATCATCTCCACAGCCCGCACCAGAGTCGCGTCCCCTTCCTTAAGTTCAGTGGCGGGCTGCAATATTACTGATTCTTATTGACTTCGCGCTCTCTCTCTCCCTCTCCTGCTTTGATTTTTCCATCACATTTGCCCGCAAACGCCAGTTACGCGAAGCTGTCTCATCGCATCCCAAGCTGAACTTCGAATCTTTTGTTTTCCTTTTAATGAGTCAGATGCTGGTTTGATCTCACACCATTCAGCAGTGGCGTGGATGTCGCGATTCCCCAGGGCTTTGGTTTCACGTCAAACCCTTTGACACAGCGGCCGCTCATATCCTCGGTGTAAACACGGCAATTGGGTCCAGAGTTTATCATCAAAAACACCTCCTGGACTTCTGCTCCCTAATCTGAATCTCACTGGGTTATTTCTTTTTTTTAAAACATCTCTCTTTCTCGCTCCCTTTTTTTTGACTGGCGGCTGCTGCTGTTCACTTTTCCCCCGCCGCAGTTGCCCGGCTCCTGTGCCGTTCTCTCTACTGACAGATTGCAGCTCTCTGGGCTCGGCGCTCTGTTTTTGCGTAGCGCCCTCTTCGCGTCGACCAATGGCCGCCCTGGGCACCCAGCGCCCCGCTCCGATTGGCTGGCGGTGGGGCACCGAGCGGCTGTGCGTCAGGCCTCTCGCCACCAATCGGCGGCATAGCGGGCGGGTCGGTTTCATTCTCCCGGCCGTGCCAGTCTCTCTCTCGACTTGCCCAGAGTTAGTGCACTCGCACAGGTGCCCCGGACTGATCAGATCCTATCGCACCACATCTCAACAAAGGCACGGTCCTGCTGCTGTGACTTTAACTCTGTACTCATTGATACACTGACTGTGTTTATTTCTTCCAAAGCAATCCTGCTTGTTTCCTCATTTTCTGATTCAAAAAAAATCATCTTTCTATAGAGTTCCTGTCCACATGCAGGCGAGCACTAAATAAATCGCAACTATTATGCATGCTATATTTGATTGGTGTTGTGGCACCCAGGTTTTTTGGCACATCTTCCAAGAATAATCCCTCACCGCCAGCCCAGATAGCTATTTAATACCGACGATGTCGAAGTCTAGGCACAATTGCAACGCGCCACATCATTTTTTGATTACAACATTCTGCGTAATGCTAGTCATTTATCCAAACGTATGCTTCGGGTTTTTTTGTTGTTGTTGCCTGAATTCGCGGTACACCCGCTATCTCTAGCGATATTTTCTGGAGTGCCCCAGTATGTCAGGGTCTCTGCCTGTGTGACTCGTGCCAGACGTTGTGGGAGCGTCACTAACCAACGGTCTCTGTTGAACCGACTGCTTGTGTTGGTCTGAGCAGGGAGTTCGTATTATTACAGCAGAGACAAGTAAGCACCGGGAAAATGCTCCGGGTGCTGCTCGCAGTTAGAAACCGTTGCTTTTCTCATCTGGGGTGCGGGGTTTGTGATTTGTTCGGTTCATTTTCACAATCTTGTGTCGCGCGTCGATTATTTAGGGTGTGTGATGTTATGATTAAGGCAGCAGAGAGTTTAACATTGGCACCGAAAATCCACAAAATAAAATGTTATACTCCGAGAAACGATGGTAGGATATTCCTAAGGTATTTGCCACCTTACAATCCGCTCTGTACCAGATCCATGTCCTAAAACCTCTGGTAGGGTGAAGATATTTATTTTAAATATAATTAAGTATCAATAAACATTAATAGCATATATGTATCGCGACTTAGAATAAACACACATAAATTGCGCTCGGTATTGGGACTTGTACCGTTGCAGTGTAAAAATGCTTTCAGCCTATCCTGATGTTAGTTGAGTAGACACTAACGTGTCTAGAATATGACGGCTGTGTCCAAGAGTCAGATAACATGAGGGTTAAATATGAGCAAAGCGAGAGATAGGGCTCTTTTTTGAGAGCACGCGGGTAGGTAGGCAGTTGATAGATAGATAAGATAGATAGATAGATAGATAGATAGAACATTAAGTCATATTGTTTTCTCCGGGGTTTACTATGATTTTTGCAGAAAGCATGAGCTCTTTCTGGGCGTTTGTGTTATTTCTGCAGAAGATAGAGACCGATTTCTGCGGCTTTTTAAATCGCACGGCCAAACCGTGGCGGCTGGGAGAGGGAGAAAAGGACTCAGTCGGCGCGAAAAGCTAATTTCATTTCAGTCTCGGGTATGGGATGCAGAGAGCTGGGACACTTGATAAAAGAATGGTTTGATCAATAAAAAGTAGATTATGGTCTATCAGAATATTAATGTATCCGTCTAATCAATACGTGCTTCATGGTTCCTTTTACAGACACAGTCTGGACATCTTGATCCTAGAATGAATCTTCCTTTTTGTGTGTGTGTATATATTTAGATATATATAAAGGCATCTGCAACAGCTCTTTAACTGACATTCTTTTTGAATGGATATGTACTAATTGACCTTTATTCTCCGAGTACATCAAAACTCCTCCCATAATGAGTTCTTGTCAACTGTCTTTTGTAGAATTAGCTGAAATCGTTCATTGGAAAAGATAGTGCTGGAATCAGCATGTCCTCACTGGGGTAGACACATGGAGAAATCTCTGCATGTGGCGCGAACTGCTGGGTATACATGCCTCCTATCTGCGACTTCAATAATAGCACGCACTTATTTGTAGATGTGTGGAACGTAGGGCTGCGGAGGGACACGCAGTAAAGATATCCTGCGCTTAAATTGGACGAACTTTTCGCAATGGTCTAAATAGCGGTCATATTCACACAACAAATGCTCAAATATTAAACCCGGCGCTGATGCTATCAATTCAGGCGTAGTGTGTGAGCGGATTCCATGTAGTGTCTTTCTCATTACCAAGTACAGAACCTGGCGCTGCCAAACTTGAAACGTCCCTCCTTTGTGTATTATCTGCATTCTATAACTGGCGTTTTCAGGATCAACATAATGCACAAGGGAGAGTGTCGGGGCCAGTGTTCATTTTAAGACGGCTCTTTTCAGAAACTTCCAGCTGATGTTCACAAGTCTGGTTTATGAACATGGCCGCTGGAACATTGCAGAAGAATTGTAGCAAGAATTGTGGGGATTTCCCTGCATCACTCGAAGAGAAATTGCGGCCTATTCTGGATATATATATATTGGTTCTCTCTGTTATTAAATCTGAGTATCCAAATATTTCATTAATCCACCCGTTCTCTGTTTATGGAGACATTTATCTTCCTCTTTCCCTACAGCACACTGCTAATTTTCTTCCGCCCCCTCCCTAGTTCACAGTGAGGCCCTTCATCCCCGCCCAGGTCACGGAGCGACTTTTTTTTCAGTGATCCAATATTTTTATTATTTCAAACCCAATTATAGGATCAGTTAATGTTTACATAGGCTTGGAAGGAGGCTCACGTGAGATATTGGCGCCTGGCCTGAAACATTGGGGTTGGGGGGTGGCGGTTCGGTCCTTCCTAGCCTCCCGGATGCGATTTCTCACCACCTTGCTGTGGATGGCACAGATGACATAGTGATGTAACTTCACGTAGAGCTTGGGCAGCAAGTATGCATCAAAGACGTTGGCCTACAAAATATCTCGGACTGCAGCAGCCTCCACAATGTTGCGGATGACAAACTTTTTAATGGCTTTGTCTTTGGGGACGCAGCGGGCGCAGTTTGTGCACCTGATTGGCTGGACATGGCCACGGCCCTTCTTGGCACGTCCGTTATTCCTTCGCTTCTTAGTCATCTTCAGCATGAGTCGCTTCACGCTAGCCTTCTCCCTCCTTCCATCTCCTTAGTTCACATTTCTCACTTTCTCCTCAGTTCAACCTGACACTCTTCCCTCTCCACCACTGGCATTCGTTTTGCTCCCTCACACTTTGTCCTGTCCTCCCAGTTTATTGGGCCCAGCCTTACGCGACTCATCTCGCATCATGTCCCTGGTGCCTACCCACTGATGCTGCTTGTGACGGGGTGTGTGTGAGGGAGGGTCGATCAAATTCTGTTGCCTACTGTAGGCAGAAATCCCTGATAATTGAACAATTATTCCAATATCAGAAATTTCTGCCGACAGCATGCATCGAGTCTGATCCCAGAGAGCCGCATCAGGTAGGAGCTGCCAACAGTTATGAGAGGTGAATCATTGGGGCGTGGAGTCGATAATTTTTGTGGGAAAGTGCGGTATTCACAGGCTAGCACCGTTTTCTTGGATTCTGCTATGAAAAACATGCCTGCAAATTTCCAGGATCCCCGCTAATGGTTCACAGAAAGCCATCTGTTAAATACAAGTAAATGTGTCAGCCTTAGAATCAATGTATGTGCTTTTTTTGGGTGTAAATCTATAGGACTTCTTGCAACTCAATGTGAAGGAATGGAAAAATAATGTAGCACCATCAACAAGATTAAAATCTATTGTGGGCGTTTGGGACTTGGCCTCAAATCTATCACAGATAGATACGATGCCGCTTTCTTTCCTGATTCTACAAGTTCTAAATTGAATAATTAAAATTTGAAAAGCTTCCTCCCAGTTCTAAGTGGGAATTAGTCCATAGCACACAATTAATTGTATGACACTAATTATTGTTAAGTTGGCATTCTATCTCTGACAGGGATAGAAGGAAGACTGCCGTGGGAAACATAAATACTCACTCCACACTTGGTAGTTTAATGAGCAATATTATTCTACAATAAAATCCATCTTTGGTGGGTAAAACATTTGGGTCCTTATTACATGGAGGTTAATTATATGTGGGGAGTGCTGATGATGCTGAATGGTTGAGCAATAATCAGTTTTAGTTTGAGTGTGCAAATAATAATTTTGTAATGCTTAGAGGGGCCGAACGTAACAGCGAGTTCTAAGGATCGATTGAATTGAAGACAGGAAGAAAGATGTAGAGGGAGGGAATGAGGGCTGCAATCAGCATGGTGTGATTTAGCGGGGTTGGGAGGTTACAAAAATAAGGACAACTGAAAGAGAGGTAGTTACAGTCGGCAATGACAAAAAACAAGAAATTGTTTTGAAGCCGATGCCATTATGAAGAGCTGGAATAAATTTAACTGTGATAACAAAGTGGTATATTATTCATGCTAATTCATGCCTGTAATATGAAAAACAACATGTCACAGAACAGAAACAACTGCAAACCATCAAGAATAAACAACCAGTGATAAACTCACACATGGTGAAAATATACTCACCATTGAGTTTCCCACTAATCCACTGAAAGCGCACCTTGTGATCAGCATGCAGCAATCAGTAATTCCTCAGTGTGAACTTCATGTGCATCAATAATATGGAGCAAGCAAGTAGTTGCTGTCAGCATTGACAGCAGCTGTCTGAAAAAAATAGGCTGAAACAGAATAATACCACCCCCCAAAATGAACAGTATATATATTATAAATAATTAATGACACCATGGAGTGATTTCAATCAAGGGTTCCGGTGATGGTTATAGACTGCTTGAACTTCATCTGAACACTTTGATGAGATTACTGCATTATGGTCATTCCCACATATACATTATTCACTGTAATCTATCATGTGGTGTACTGATCTGTGAATTGCTGTGATAGGAAAAAAAACAAATACTCTCACATGTCACTATCAGCAGTAATACCATAGACCCTACATCATGCTGCAAGAAGGAAAATCACATTCTAAATCAACACAACTGAAGACCTAATGCTTCAATAATACTGTAGCTACCATAAGCAGTCCTGTGACCACTTTCATATCGCTGTGTAGTTGAAACCACTTTGCATCAACATGTAAATAGCAGTATCATTGCACCCTAAGACTCAACCAATGTCACAGCAAGCCACAACATGCCAACAGAAGACTAGCTGGGAATCTTTCATGAGGTTCAATAAAATGTTTCAAAACTATCCATTGTTCCGTACTTTCAAGATGTCTCTACTTCTCAGGTACTATGAATATGACAGCAACCTGAAGAGGCCATTTTAAGTTCACATACATAATAACAAACATCTGGAAAAGGAATAAATCCAATATTCTGATCTAGGGGTTTGGATGATAGTCATGAACAGTTCAAGTTAGTTTTTGTATAATGTCTACTGACATGCAGAATAATGTGTTTGCTGGTAATATGTTGCTAAAAATAAAGCTATTAACACTTCAATATGTGTCACATGATATGTTTTATGCCTTCAAGTCCTATGTACAATCAGCTTTACCATACAGGAGCTCCCTTTCAACAGTACAACTGGTCAGCAGCCCTGACACCAACAACAAGGAAGGTAGAACACTTTTTAGTACATATGTATGGAATAACAAAGTGCCAGATGAGTATTTTCTCTTTCAATATTCTTTAACTTTCTATAAAGTCCAAGGTCATTCAGAAATTGCAAGATATCTGAGGACGCTTTCAATAGCTCTGTCATAATCCTGACGGGCAACAAGTAAAAGCGTGAAACTAATAGGTGATCCCTCTTCCACCTTTAACCACAGACCTTCATCTTCAGCACAAGCTCTTTTGTCTATACTGTAATCAATAATAGATTGTCTATTACTCACTTGAACATATCTAATTTACTAACCTCTTGAGCTCTACCATCTTGTATGTATTCCTCACCTCTCATTGCACTGAAATCAAGATTCATTTATTACTCAAGCAAATTTTATTCCCAAAACTTTCAAACTGTGTTGTTCCCTCAGCCATATTTTTTCCTTCAATCTAAAGGCCTTTAAAACCTGAACTTGGCGGCATATGGCCTCTGTGTTTTGATTTATCTCATCTTCTCTCCTATTCTTTTTAATCTTGGTAGGTGTGCTGCACTAGGGATTACCTTGTTACCTCAATAATAATACGCAAGTGGCTGGCTGGGCCTTTAAGGCTGTCCCATGGACTCTGCTGATGTTCACAAACTGCGTGAATATCATACTAATGGTTTGTGATTTCACTTGAACCATTCATTTGAATTACAGTCTTGAAACTCGTCATCAGCTTTCTACTATAATATATTACACATATATCACCTATCCCTCTTTTATCACCCTTTGGATATGTAGCGACTTTAGTGATGTTTGTACATTGCATATAGTTTTCCATGTAAACTTATAGTATTGATGTCGCAAAATAATGCCATGGCTTTCTGGAAACTTCACACTGAATTAGCGAAACTCTACAACAATCTGTTTAAACAAAATGAAAGATAAATGATTAAGGGTCATACATTGTATATGTTACACAAAACAGCAAATAGGAGAGAGCGAATCAAAGAATAAAGCATCATCTTGGGGATTCTCGTGATTTTGTGAATTATGATGTCATCTAAATTAGGGTGCTCTCTTCAATTCACTGCCAAAATTGTATATCAAATATTTTATAATTTGACCTTTGGCATTCCCATAAATAATTGATTCTAATACTAATATGAAGCTGCAATTACAGTCCCATTTTCAGATCAATGCAAAGTGACATCAGATGCTCATTGATGCAAACGTGGTATTTTATCTCCTGCTTTGTGTGAAATTGCACATTTAATTTTTTTATATATGTAATGTGTTCAATGTTATCAGGGAATGGACACTTAAACTGTCTTAACATTAGGAAAAACTAGCGACCGGAGAAGCAGAGCTCCCTTGTTACTGACCTCACCGCAACCTCGACGTATGTGTCCAGCTAGCAGTATAACCGATCTGGCGACAGCATGCCACACTTCACAGCTATTGGCCTGACACAGGTAGTTGCTGTTTAATTGCAGCCGAAAACTTTAATCACGGAACCTTTGTTTTTTTTTGTCTAAGTGCAAATTTCTGCAATATGCTTGCAAGATGGCTATGCGCATTATTTGCAATAAAGTTAATCGATTTGTAGACGGCTTTAAGGCAAACTGCGGACAACTGTATTTAAGCATGTCGCAAAATGTCCATAAAAACCTTGTGCTAAAAGCCAACTTTTTATGGCATTTAAGAATGTCACCAAAATAAAATGTAAGACAGGTGTGTTTCAGCTTTCAGAAACAAACAGAATAATTACACTGGAAGTTTTTAACATGGCAAATACCCGAATAGGCACACAAATGACAACAGATAACTCTCACTTCATCAAACTGCATACTTTAGGGTAGTCTTGAGGAAAGCCCATGTTGGTTACAATAAACGTTTTCAAAACTGATTCCCTTCATGGAATCAATATCGTGCTTAGTCTGTCTTTACGTGCTGGTGTGTCCTAATCAATCTTCCCTCTAAATTGTCTTTATACTGTGCGCGCTACAAACTCCAGCGAACGCTAATGTTTTGTCCATGAGCAGTTTACATTTGAAAACAGTTATCAACTGACGACATTGTGAGTGACCTGTTTATTTCAATGCGCAGTACATTCAGATTGATGCACGGCAGCGCAACTTTAAGGGAACAGCGGTCCCAAAATCACTTCGACTGAGCCTTTCGTAGGCCCGAAGTGCAACATCTCAAGAATAATAAGAGGACAAGAAAACATTTAGTGAACTGCTACATATTTCAAACTGTTCTCGTTTACTAAATTGTATCATTAAACCAATCAGACAAAACACATGCCGATCGTTGATTATACTGAATATTTAGAATTCACAGGCAAATTATCACACAATAGATGGGATTGTGAAACTATAAATGAATGTTATTAATCATTTTATTTCCGACACCTCTGTTTCATTAACCTTTATAAAAAGTGAGAAATGACCTCACACGCACACACAGGCGGTTCTTCAGTTTTCAGTATTTACTCTTAAACTGCATTTTGAAATTGGTTTGTTAAACGTATGCAGCATTAGGTATGGAAAATGAAACTGATATTACTATCAATAATAACAACAACTTTCATTTATATAGCGGCTTTAACGTAGTAAAACACCCCAAGGCCGTTGCAGGAGGTTATCAAACAGCATTTGCGACCCAGCCACATAAGGGGATATTAGGCCAAGTGACCAAATGCTTGGTTTTACTGGACCTCTTAAAGGAGCAGAAAGAGAGGTCGAGAGGCAGAGAGATTTAGGAAGGGAATTCCAGAGCTTAGGGCCTAGGCAGCTGTAGGCGTAACCACCAATGGTGGAGTGATGAAAATCTGGGATGTACACGAGGCCAGAATCGGAGGAGCGCAGAGATCTTGGAGAGTTGTAGGAGCTTACAGAAATAGGGAGGTCGAGGACATGAAGGAATTTGAAAACAAGGATGAGCATTTTAAAATCGAGGCGTTGTTGAACCGACATCGTTTAAAACTGAACGATCAGAAAATCGGAAGATTATCATCCGCGGACAGACACATTACTTTAAAAGGTCATGCTAAATTTGAAGCCCCAAATCTTAAATAAATGGACAATATCATTGGTGAACGGTCTGCACTCCTGTTCTTTCAGTACATCAGAACGGAAGAAATCAAGCTGCCCTCTAAATTGTTCTAACCGCAAAAAATGTACTGCAAGAAATATTTTACTAAGGAATCATGTATCAGTAAAAGATTATGTACATCGGAATGTCTTCTACTGGGTTTCCTTCAAACCTCTAGGTACTCAAAAATGTGCAAACAGAAAAATGAAGATGATTTATTACTTTGCTTTTAACTGTGGCCGTCACTGTCCTGTGTATGATAAGAAAATGGCTACTGTCTCAAGAAATCAATCAATCCGTATTAAGCAGCATCTCCCACCGGATATCACACGTCGTCCAATTAAGTCCGTGGGAAGTGCCTTGTTATTGAACGCACCTTTTTGAGGAACAGGTTAGAGTTATGCCAGAGGTTGCTTGAAAAGTGCAAACAACTTGTCTCAATTTCAAGGCATCACAGGAAACAGTTTAACTGAGGGGTTTAAAACGATCCGACACTTTCCAAAGTTAATCGATGCCAAGTTTGCCCTGTGGGGTACTGAAATAGGCTCTAACAGATTAAATATACTGCCATTACTGTGTCGATGACATCTGTGTAGAATTAAAACTATTAACTCGAGCATCGGGTTCCTATCTCAGCCCAAAATACAGCGGTTTGAACCTCCCCCGGGGAAACGTCTGAAATCACATTAGCTTGACACAGTGTGCGGTATAACTCCAATTCAGTGCCGGATCTATTGAAGCTCCTATACTCTTTACAAACATAGACAGTTTAAAAAAATCTTTGGAAGAAGCCCGTGTTCCCATCAGCACTCTCAACACATGTAGGCGTGAGCAGAGCTCTGTTCAAGTAAGTCACCTGGGTGGGGTGAATTTCCGCCAAGGTTCTCCCACTCCTCTGCCGTAACTTCGACTTAAGAGCAGCGGGAAAACGCCGCAAACTGCATAATATGTGACAATGCTCTCATTGCTTCTACCCTAAGATTTAAGGTTCTAGTTTCTGCCAACCCAAAGCAACAAGCTTACTATTCTTGCTAACCCTAACCCAAAATCTCAACACAAGACTGCTTGCTGATTTTAGGTTTTACCCGAATCCAAATCTGAATTACAAGGTTCTTGTCTGAAGAAACATAGAAACATAGAAAATAGGTGCAGGAGCAGGCCATTCGGTCCTTCGAGCCTGCACCACCATTCAATATGATCATGGCTGATCATGCAACTTCAGTACCCAACTCCTGCCTTCTCTCCATACCCCCTGATGCCTTTAGCCATAAGGGCCACATCTAACTCCCTTTTGAATAAAGCCAACGAACTGGACTCAACAACATTCTGTGGTAGAGAATTCCACAGGTTCACAATTCTCTGGGTGAAAAAGCTTCTCCTCATCTCGGTCCTATATGGCTTACCTCTTATCCTTAGACTGTGACCCCTGGTTCTGGACTTCCCCAACATCAGGAACATTCTTCCTGCATCTAACGTGTCCAATCCTGTCAGAATTTTATATGCTCAATGAGATCCCTTCTTATTCTTCTAAATTCCAGTGAATCTTTCTTCATATGTCAGTCCTGCCATCCTGGGAATCAGTCTGGTGAACCTTCGCTGCACTCAATAGCAAGAATGTCCTTCCTCAGATTAGGAGACTAAAACTGCACACAATACTCAAGATGTGGTCTCACCAAGGCCCTGTACAACTGCAGCAAGACCTCCCTGCTCCTATACTCAAATCCTCTCGCTATGAAGGCCAACATGCCATTTCCTTTCTTAACTGCCTGCTGTACCTGCATGCCTACTTTCACTGACTGACTTACCATGACACGCAGGTCTCCTTGCACCTCCCCTTTTCCTAATCTGTCACCATTCAGATAATAATCTGCCTTCCTGTTTTTGCCACCAAAGTGGATAACCTTACATTTATCCACATTATACTGCATCTGCCATGCATTTGCCCACTCACCTAACCTGTCTAAGTCTCCCTGCACCCTCTTAGCATCCTCCTCACAGCTCACACTGCCACCCAGCTTAGTGTCATCTGCAAAATTGGAGATATTACGTTCAATTCCTTCGTCTAAATCATTACTGTACTAATCCTAGCCTTGATTCTAACCCCAATGGTCACCATAACTCTTGCTGCTCGCTCTAACACCATCCCAGTGACAAGGAGCGTTTCCCCCGCTGATTCTAATCCTTACATTGTCCCTTTTCAGAACAGTAACGTGTTAAATTCTGAGCGGAGCGGTTGCCCAGTTCTTGATCTGAGCAGTATCAACTGGAGAGGAGCTGATGAAGAGTGGTGGTATTATTCAGCAGGGATCGATGGAAGGTTAAAGGGGAGATTCATACCTAGGTGGTCCCTGGAACTTCTTGGTACCTGTCTACCAAGATTAGTAGCTAATTGAGAGCACCTCCCGCTACAGCCTATAGTGCCAATGATAACAACAATTTTGCATTTATGTAGCATTGTTAATGAAATAAATAGCGCAATGTGCTTCACAAGCTGATGTATGTAAAGGGGCCAGGAACGGAGAGATTAGGAGAGCTGACCAAAAGCTAGGTCCAGGAAATGGATTTTGAGGAAGTTTTCTTTGAGATGGAGGGAGAGAGAGAGATGCAGAGATGGAGAGGTTCAGAAAGGGAATTCCAAAGAGGAGGTTCTGGGTAGCTGAAGGCTCTGCCACCAGTGCTGGGGTGAATGGGGGGCGGGGCGACGAACAGACTGATGCAATCAGAGGAGCAGAGCGCTCAGGGAAAAATATCGTCCCTGGAAAAGGTTTCAGAGATAGTTTGGGGTAAGGCCATCTGTAGAGGAAGACACGCATTTTCAACGTAATGGTTTCATGGGTGGGGACATTAACGAGGAAAGCGATGAAATGCCAGGTAGGCGTGTATCTAAACATCTCCATGAAAATAATTAAAATGACTGCCTGTTTTGACAATTCCAACCCAATTCTCAATAATAAGGCTGCTATCCCAGTTTCCCTACCCCCGAATGAAAAACTCTCAATCCTGCTGACGCTAATCCGACTATTGCCCAGACTACCACAATAGCTTTAATGGGAACAACAGCGGTGGGAAGTCCCATATTTTAAATACACTGCAACTGGTCCGAAACATTTAAGCTCAACTAACCAAAGAACTCTGTGCTTTTGGTAAATCAGAAGTGTCTCGAGAGATGACTTTTACTAATGTATGGATCGACACGTTATTCTGCTCATAACAACTACTATTATTACAATGGTAGAAGTCGCTGGAATTGTTTCATAGAAACATAGAAAATAGGTGCAGATGTAAACTATTCAGCCCTTCGAGCCATTCAATATGATCATGGCTGATCATGCCACTTTAGTACCCAGAGCGGGGCTCGTCAGCTCTGACAGAGCAGGTCTTCGTCTCCTCCTTCCCCTCCCCTTTCCCCTCCCCTTCCCTCCTGCTCCTTCCCCCTCCTCCTCCCCCTTACCCTCAACCCTTTTCCTCCCTTCCCCGGAGTTGCCGATCTGAATTCGGGCGCAGGCCCCTTTAACTGCTGTTGGGCCTCGAACCAGCTGTATAATGTTCCACATTCGTACGCACACCACAGAGCTGCCATTCGCAATCCACCTGGGATGAGGCAGAATGATTACAACAGGAATAACAATAAACAAGTGCACCATTCATCATCCACAAGTGTAATGTGTCGTTTAAATTAATTACCAACGGTCAAATAGGTCAAAAAACCTATCCAGCAAATTCGCTAACCCTGTTTATTCGTGCTGGCAGGGGAGAGCTCAGATAGTATCTCGCAGGAGCATTACCTTACACGCACATCCTTTGCTCTGTCGTTTTATTCTATGTTATAATATGTCATTTACTATTACAACAACAGCAGCTTACATTTATATAGCACCTTTAAGGTAGTAAAACATCCCAAGGCGCTGCACAGGGACGTAATCAGACAAAAAAAATAACACCGAAAGGGGATTCCATAAAAGGTGTAGCTTTAATTTTAACAACAACAACTTGTAGTTATATAACGCCTTTGATGCACTAAAATGTCCCAAGGTGCTTCACAAGAGCTTGTTCAAACAAAATGTGATACTGAGCCACATAACGAGATATCAGGGCAGATGACCAAAAGCTTGGTCAAATAGGTCAGTTTTAAGGAGCATTGTAAAGGTGGGAAGCGAGGTAGAGAGGAAAGGTTTAGGGAGGCCCAGGGTCTTGGCAGCTGTAGGCACAACCGCCAATGGAAGAGGGATTAAAATTGGGGATGTTCAAGAGGCTACAATTGGTGGAGTGCAGATATCTCGATGGGTTGTAGGGTTGGAGGAGATTACAGAGATAGGGAGGGGCGAAGCCATGGAGGCATTTGAAAACACAGATGAGAAGTTAACATCAAGGCATTGCTCAGCCGGGAACCAATGTAATCAGTGAGCACAGGGGTAAATGGTGAACGGGACTTGGTGCAAGTTAAGACATGGGCACCAGAGTTTTGGATGACCTCAAGTTTATGGAGGGTAGAATGTGGGAGGCTGAACAGGAGGGCATTGGAATAGTCAAGTCTAGAGATATGGATGAGCATTTCAGCAGCAAATGGGCTGGGGCAGGGGCAGAGTCAGGCGATATCGCGAAGGTGGAAATAGGTGGTCTTAGTGATGGCGCAGATATGTGGCCAGAAGATCACTGCAGGGTCATGTATGACACCAAGATTGTGACCAATGTTTTCTTATTGATTCACTTTTATTACATGGACTTACATAGAATACACAGCACAGAAACAGGCCATTCATCTCAATTAGTCCATAGTAACATTTATGCCCCAATCCAAGCTTCTCCCATTCTTCCTTATCCAAATCTATCAAAGAAACAGAGCTGGAATTGGGCAGCAGAGAAGTAGAAGTAGAAAATAAATTTCAAAGACAGGGGAAGCAAGGGCTGGAAAATAGGCAACAGGGGTGTTTGCCAATATTAAATAGTATAGGAAATAAGGCAGATGAGCTGAGAGTACAGATTGACACTTGGGAGTACGATATTATAGCTATTATTGAGACATGGTTGAAAGAAGGGCAGGTGTGGCAGCTCAACATTCCTGGTTACAGGGTTTTCAGATGGGATAGAGAGGGGGTAAAAAAGGAGGGGGGTTAGCAGTATTGTTTAAAGAAACAATTACAGCTGTGAGAAGGGATGATATGTTAGAGGGGTCAAAAAACAAGGCCTTATGGGTTGAATTAAAGAACAAGAATGGGGTGATCACACTACTGGGAGTGTACTATATACCCCCAGGCAGTCAAAGGGAGATAGAAGAACACATTTGTGGGCAAATTGCTGTGAAGTGCAAAAACTATTGAGCTGTAATAGTGGGGGATTTTAACGACCCTAATGTTAGCTGGGGAAAAGGTAGTGTGAATGGTACAAAGGGTGCGGAATTCCTAAAATGCATTCAGGAGAACTTCTTTAGCCAGTATATAACAAGCCCAACAAGGGAGGGGGCAGTTCTGGACTTGGTTTTGAGGAGGAAGAGGGCCAGGTGGAAGGGGTATCAGTGGGAGAGTATTTTGGTGCTAGTGATCACAATTCAGTAAGATTTAGGATAGTTATGGAAAAGGACAAAGAGGGACCAGGAATAAAGTTCTCAATTGAGGTAAAAGCTAATTATGCTGAGCTGAGGTGGGATTTCGACTGGAAATGGCTACTTGATGGTAAATCAGTGTCAGAGCAAAGTTTTTCAAGGAGGTGAACCTGAATGTACAGAGCAATAAGAACATAAGAACATGAGAAATAGGAGTAGGAGTAGGCCACATGACCCCTAGAGACTGCTCCACCATTTAACATGATCATGGCTAATCCGACCATGGAATCAGGTCCACTTTCTTGCCTACTCCCCATAACCCACTTATTCCCTTATCGATCAAGAAACTGTCTATCTCTGTCTTAAATTTATTCAATGACCCAGCTTCCACAGCTTTCTGAGGCAGAGAATTACACAAATTTACAACCCTCTGAGAGAAGAAATTCCTCCTCATCTCAGTTTTAAATGGGGGCCCCTTATTCTAACATTATGCCCCCTAGTTCTAGTCTCCCCTATCAGTGGAAACATCCTCTCTGCATCCACCTTGTCAATTCCCCTCATAATCTTATACATTTCGGTTAGATCACTTATTCTTCTGAATTCCAGTGAGTAGAGGCCCAACCTACTCAACCTTTCCTCATAAGTCAACCCAGTCATCTCCGGAATCAACCCAGTGAAGCTTCTCTGAACTGCCTCCAAAGCAAGTACAGGCAACTCTCGATTATCCGGGTCCCTCGGGGATTGGGCTATTCCAGGTAAACGATTTTTCCGTTAGGGTGAGTCAACATTTTAAAGTTAAAACATTAATGAATAAATACAATTGTTAGGGCGAGTTTACATTTATAATTTAAAACTTTAATGAATCAATACAATCAGCTACAAACAGTAACAAAAGACGGACATTACCAGCATGCATGTACAGGTTCTGTGCCTGGAACCCGGTGCCGGCACTGCCCCCGTTCCCAATGTCAGCGGCGGCCACGAGAGACAGCGGCTGCAGCAGCTCACATACACACACACCAGCAAAGCAAGGGCAGTGGAGGATGATTTTTATGGTGAGTGAGAGAGAGAGAGTGTGTGAGAGAGAGAATGTGCGAGTGTGACAGAGAGAGAGAGTGTGTGAGAGAATGAGCAAATACAAATGAGCACAATATTTGGAAGGCGATTTTTCCAAATTATTTGTAGATGTCTTTTCACTTGTTAGCAACAGAATTTTAAATCCCTTGAGAACAGTTTCCCGTTGGATCCGTGTATGGATAATCGAGAGTTGCCTGTATATCCTTTCTTAATTATGGAAACCCCAAAACTGTACAAAGTATTCCAGGTGTAGCTTCACCAATACCCTGTATAACTGTAGCAAGACTTCCCTGCTTTTATACTCCACCCCTTTGCAATAAAGGCCAGGATTCCATTGGCCTTCCTGATCACTTGCTGTACCTGCATACTAACCTTTTGTGTTTCATGCACAAGGACCCCAGGTCCCGCTGTTACTGCAGCACTTTGCAAATTTCCTCCATTTAAATAATAACTTGCTCTTCTATTTTTTTTCTCCCAAGGTGCATAACCTCACAATTTCCAACATTATACTCAATCTGCCAAATTTTGGCCCACTCACTTCGCCTGTCTATGTCCTTTTGCAGATTCTTTGTGTCCTCCTCACATATTGTTTTTCCACCCATCTTTGTATTGTCAGCAAACCTGGCTACGTTACACTCGGTCCCATCATCCAAGTCATTAATATAGATTGTAAATAGTTGAGGTCCCAGCATTGATCCCTGCAGCACCCCACTAGTTACTGATTGCCAAGCCAAAAATGAACCATTTATCCTGACTCTCTGTTTTCTGTTAGTTAGCCAATCCTCTATCCATGCTAATATATTACCCCAGCCCCGCGAACTTTTATCTTGTGCAGTAACCTTTTATGTGGCACCTTGTCAAATGCCCAAAAGACCAAGTATGTTTCCTTAAAAAAAATAGTGGGCTAACAAATCTAGAGCCCCCTGGATATCATGGGACATACAGGGTAAGATAAGGAAAAAAACAGGAAGCTTATGACAGATACCAGGAACTCAACACTGCAGAAACTCTAGAGGAATATAAGTGCAGGATGCAATTTAAAAAGATATCAGGAAAGCAAAGAGAGAGCATGAAAGAATGTTGGCAAGTAAAATCAGGGAAAACCCAAAGATGTTTTATAAATACGTTGAGCAAGAGGATAACTAAAGAAAGAGTGGAGCCTATTAGAAACCATAAAGGAAATCTGTGTGTGGAGGCGGAAGATGTGGGTAGGATTCGTAATGAATACTTTGCATCCATTTTCACAAAAGAGAGGGGCAATGCAGACTTTGCAATGAGGGAGAAGGAGTGTAAAATATTAGACGAGATAAACATAGTGAGAGAGGAAGTATTAAGGGGCTCAGCAGCTTTGAAAGTGAATAAATCCCCAGGCCCACATGAAATGTATCCCGGGCTGTTAAGAGAATCAAAAGAGGAAATAGCAGAGGCTCTAACCATCATTTTCCAATCCTCTCTGGCTACAGTTGTGGTGCCAGAAGACTGGAGAAGTGCTAATGTTGTACCTTTGTTTCAAAAGAGAGAAAGGTTTAGACCGAGTAATTACAGGCCAGTCAGCCTAACCTCGGTGGTGGGAAAATTATTGGAAAAAATTCTGAGGGACAGGATAAATTTTAATTTGGAAAGAGATGGATTAATCAAGGACAGTCAGCATTGACTTGTCAAGGGAAGGTCGTGTCTTACTAACTTGATTGAATTTTTCGAGGAAGTAACCTGGAGGGTCGATGAGGGCAGTGCATATAATGTAGTGCATATGGATTTTATCAAAGCTTTTGATAAGGTCCCACATGGCAGACTGGTCATGAAAGTAATAGCCCATGGGATCCATGCAAGTTGGATCCAAAATTGACTCGGAGGCAGGAAGCAAAGGGTAATGGTTGATGGGTGTTTTTGTGACTGGAAGGCTCCATCCAGTGGGGTTCCCCAGGATTCAGTGCTGGATCCCGTGCTTTTGTGGTATATATCAATGATTTGGAAAAATGTTGGGAGTATGATTAAAAATTTGCACTAAAATAGGTTGTGTGGTTGATAATGAAGAAGAAAGCTGTGGACTGCAGGAGGATATCAATGTACTGGTCAGGTGGGCAGAAGAGTGGCAAATGGAATTCAATCCAGCTAAGTGTGAGGTAATGCCTTTGACGAGGTCTAACAAGGCAAGGGAATACACATTAAATGATAGGACACTGAAAAGTGTAGAGGAACAAAGGGACCTTGGAGTGCAGGTCCACAGATCCCTGAAGGTAGCAGGCTAGGTAGATAAGGTGGTTAAGAAGACATATGGAATACTTCCCTTTTTAAGTTGAGGCATGAAATACAAGAGCAAGGAGGTTATGCTTGATCTGTATAAAACACTGGTGAGACCAGAGCTGGAATACTGTGTGCAGTCCTGGTCACCACATGACAGGAAAGATGTGATTGCACTGGAAATGGTGTTGAGGAGATTTACAAGAATGTTGCCTGGACTGGAGAATTTTGGCTGTGAGAAAAGACTGGAGATACTGGGTCTGTTTTCTTTGGAACCGAGGAGGCTAAGGGGAGACCTGATTGAGGTGTATAAATTTATGAGGAGCCTAGATAGATTGAATAGGAAGGACCTGTTTCCCTTGGCAGAGGGGTCAATAACCAGTGGGCATAGATTTAAAGTAATTGAGGGGAGGTTTAGAGGAGATATGAGGGGAA
Source organism: Pristiophorus japonicus (assembly GCF_044704955.1). Classification (NCBI taxonomy): domain Eukaryota; kingdom Metazoa; phylum Chordata; class Chondrichthyes; family Pristiophoridae; genus Pristiophorus; species Pristiophorus japonicus. The sequence goes on along the minus strand of NC_091978.1, from coordinate 338,744,270 downwards.
ATTTCTTCATCCAGAGAGTGGTGGGGGTCTGGAACTCACTGCCTGAAAGGGTGGTAGAGGCAGAATCCCTCACCAAATTTTAAAAAAATACTTGGATGTGCACTTAAAGTGCCATAACCAACAGGGCTATGGACCAAGAGTTGGAAAGTGGGATTAGGCTGGATAGCTCTTGGTCGGCCGGCGCAGACACGATAGCCAAAATGGCCTCCTTCCATGCTGTAAATTTTTATAATTCTTTGATTCTCTCAGCTTAACCTTCCATTCCCTTCTCCTTCACATGCTTATCTCTCTTCCCTGTATAAATCTATAATTTTTTTTAATTTTATACTTCCTCATTAAAACTGCTGTTTGACTAAAAACAATTTCCATGCCTTAGCTGGAAACTAGTTGGGTTGAATGCTAACATCGATTTGAATGAAGATTTAGAGAAGTGGTGAGTTAAAATGTTATCGGCTGTTGGATTTGGCGCTGTTTTTCTCGAAATCTTCAACCAACCACTTTCCCTCTGTACTATCCCATGACTGGCAAAGTTTAACTTATTTTTCTTTAAGCTGAGCAGCAGGCAGTTAAAGGACGCAACTTATTTTGTTTGTTGGTATCAAGTAATGCTCTGCCCCTGAGCATTATGACTGCACTAGTTTACAGATGAACTGTACATGCACATCCTCAGTCCCCCAGTGTTGCATTACTTGGCTTAATTTTCATTATCTTAAAAAAATCACCTTCGAGATAATTAATAACCAATGATAGCAGAGAACAGATTATTGTAATCAATAATGTGATCAGGATGGTAAATGTCATTCTTTGATCGGGAATGAACATAAGAACATAAGAAAAAGGAACAGGAGTACGCCATACAGCCCCTCGAGCCTGCTCCACCATTCAATAAGATCAAGGCTGATCTGATCATGGACTCAGCTTCACTTCCCCGCCCGCTCCCCAGAAACCCCTTATCGTTTAAGAAACTGTCTATTTCTGTCTTAAATTTATTCAATGTTCCAGCTTCCACAGCTGAAACGAGCACTTGCTTTATTACAAAAAAACGGTTGATTTTGTTTTCACTTTCTGCCCTCTTCCCCTAAAGGCACTGACACTAAATAATTTAGAGGTCCAGCTCTGGCTCAGTGGAAGCACTCTACCCTCTGAGTCAGAACATCCTGGCTTCAAATCCTGCTCCATAGATTTGAGCACACAATCCAGGCTAATGCTTCCAGTGCAGTACTGAGGAAGTGTCTACCGCTCCCCCCTCCCCTCCACCCACACACACACACACATCCTTGTTTTCAAATCCCTCCATAGCTTCTCTGAGATCTCTGCATTCCTCCAATGTTGTCTCTTGCGCACCCCCGATTTCCATCGCTCCACATTGGCAGTCCCTAAATCCCTTGCTAAACTGCTCTTCCTCTCTACCTCTCCCCTTTAAAATGCTCCTTAACACCTACCACTTTGACCACGCTTTCGGTCAGCCTGTGCCGATAGCTCTTTATATGACTCAGTGACACCTTTTGTTTGATAACGCACCTGTGAAACATTGGGGAGATTTAAAGGCGCTATTTAAATTTTAAAAAGTTATTGTGGTTCACCTCCGCTGAGATCAACACACTCGCGCTGAATTCAACACTGAGCAGAGGTGGAATCTGAGAGTTTGCTGATCTGTCTGGCTTAGTCCCACACCAGGCGGTGCACTTGCCCGCCAGCCACTGGGAATAACTTCGTTGCAGTTCACCAATCTAACTGAAAACAGTCCGAAGGGTGATTGACATGCGCGGCACTGACAATATTCAGTGTGCTGAGCAATGCAAATATGAGTCAGTGCAGAGACATGTTATGCTTTGATCAGAAATTCTCCTTAATGGGAATGAACGGGAAGTTATTTGGTCGAGCTACTGCCACATGCTGGGCTCAGTTGTGGTTCTGTCAGGCCCCATCGACGTTGGTACTTCGATTAGAAGGAGAATGTTTCCTCTCCTTTCCACAGTATCTCCTTTAGACCACCTGGGTATTTAGAATTAACTGAATCAAACTGCTCTTTCGCGCTTGCGCTTTCGGAATGAACTGAAGTGGAAATCCTCGCTCTTTTTTTTTAACAGACTCTCACTGTTTTTTTACTCAGTCTCGCCCGATTTCCAACCGTATCAGTGAAAATATCCGAAATATGACCGATTTCACCGTTTAATTCCTTAAATGGAGTTTCATTCTGCGGTTGAATATGCGGCGTTGCGTTTTAACGTGACGTTTCAATGAAGTTGCACCGAACCGAAATGTTTCATAGCAAACATCCCACCGTTTGGTGTGTTTTTGGCAAAGGGGTGAGTCTATGGGGTGGGGGCAGTTTAATTATACAATCATTTTACTGTCACGTTTTTTTTATTTTTCACCCCCTACCCGTTCTAAATTGTGCTAAAAAGAAAGTCAATGAACTGGTGGATTACCTGACCGGAGTAGTCCAGATCCCGCATAACTGAAGTGCGGGAGCAAGTGGGCTGAATTTCAAAGGCATTTGGTCAGTTTAGCCTATTGAAAATCCGTTCTAAACAAGGCCGAGTGCACTCTCAAGCGGACTTAAAAGCAGGAGCCGCTCAAAATCAATCACTACAAAGAATTTAGAGCAAAAAAGTCAGTGTACAATAGTAAATATTTTAAACAAATGAACAATTGGATTCTCTTCACATTGATTCTGATCCAAGAAGCGTGGTCATCTTTCAGATGCAGCTCAATAAGTCAAGCGAAGCGGGTGCTATTCCTTTAACTTTCTTTTTACAAGGGCGGGAGACACGCTGCGCCGATATATGTTCACGCCGAAACGGTTTATTTCCCAACATGTAAGTCTCTAAATAAGTTCAGCATTAAATGCGCTCCCGGGCGAGAAAAAAAAAATGAACAATGTAGCTCCAGAACACATTGCTTGGGAAAGGAACCCTTTAATGCGGCTGGACAGCTTTAATCTGTCTCCGACCTCCAATGTAAATACATGGGAAAGAGGAGACACACTCGGATGGCAACAGAGCAAGAAAACCCAGACTGTTCTGTCACTACTTCGAAACTGGCCTGTTTCATCGCATTTATTTAAAATTGCGATAAAGATTTAGCTTTAGATAAGGTCGGCCGATTACACTTGGCATATTTGGAATAGAATTTACGAGGTTGTATCCAATTACTCAAGCTCTCACGAGCCAGCCGTCAGAGAGCAAAAATCTATTAATTGCATTTGATTTATATTGACTGTGTCGTGGTTACAAAGCAAATGTTTCACAAGGGAAGTATTGGTTGAATGAAAACTGCACTGGAGTGCAATCTAACGAAAAGTCTACTGAGTACAGAATGGCCAGGTTTAAAGTTACTCCATACGTCAGATCTGGAAGTGCTTCGGCCTTCACTGTTGCTAAGGAGATAATCTGTGTTTTGACACGTTTACGAGTTACCACAGACTGCGAGTGTCCCCTGTGACCTCTCAGAGTGAAGAACGGTGTATAGGTTGTAAATCAGTTTTCATGCTCGGCTCTCCCATTTGGCCTCCGTGAAAACTCTCACTACCAAAAGCAACTGCTACATTGGAATAATGAGGCAATAGTTATGCTAACGATGGGCTCCGGATGTACCAATATGCAAAGAAAGAAACAAACTGTCTGTAAAAAAAGACTTGGAAATGAATTAGTTTATTAATAAATTTATAAATGTTGATCGGAGTTTTAAATGCGATAAAACGGGGAGTTTCTAAGTAGTGATAAGGCAGTATGGTTTTCTTTGCACTGCTACCATCCTCGGCTGGCTTCTCTTTCCCATTTGTTTAAGCTTACAGTCAGAGATAGTCTAAACAAAATCCGGTATCACAAACATATCTGTTGTTTACACTTTTGCCGTGGGATAGAAGCCCCATTTTACAGAGAATGTAGCCACAGCGAGTGTGTTTGTTTTGATCTTTTTTAAAGAAATGTATTCATTTACTTTTAGAATAACAAGAAGGTGGCTGGATTCTTGGCATTTGACCATTGCGCTTGATGCCTCAATGCTAGACGGTATATCAAAAAGCACAAAACAAGCGGACTGAAGGTAGAAGTTGAGCTCATTTAGTTCAGATAAATGAAGAGACATCATACTATAATTCCTTGAGTGGTGGCATAAAATCCATAGTAAATCACTCTCCGGAATGAGCGTATTATCATCCCTAAACACAAGGGATTGTGGCCTTGAACGCTAGCCTTCCGGATACGCCGAAGCGCTTTAAAGAGTCGAAGTAATCTCTTCTGGCCTTGTTTAATTATTAGCACACTTTAAATAGCATTACGGTAAATATAAGTCACGCTTTAGGGTTAATGGGTTGTTAATTCGTAACCTTCTCAGAGTAAATTTCAACATGAGGTAGTAATTATACAAGTGATTAGAAGGCCCTTGGGTATCATTTGTATCCCAACCGATATATCTCAACTAACATGATAATTCATAAACGGGCAAAGACACATTTTAGTTATGGTCAGTATGATCAGCTCCATGAGCCTGTGCAGAGTATTCCAGGAGTTATGCAATCTGTGCATAACACATAGTAGGAAGTAACTGAGGATAGGTGTCAGTTTGGCTCAGTGGTACCACTCTCCTCTCAGTGAAAAGGTCGTGGGTTATTTTTATAAATTCGTTCATGGGATGTGGGCATCACTGACAAGGCCAGCATTTATTGCCCATCCCTAATTGCACTTGAGAAGGTGGTAGTGAGCCAGCTTTTTGAACTGCTGCAGTCCGCATGGTGAAAGTGCTCCCACAGTGCTGTTAGGGACGGAGTTCCAGGATTTTGACCTAGCGATGAGAAAGGAATGACAATATACTTCCAATTCAGGATGGTGTGTAACTTGGAGGGGAACTCATAGGTGGTGGTGTTCCCATTTGCCTCCTTCCCTCCCTTGCCCTTCTAGGTGGGTTTGGGTTCAAGCCGCACTGCAGCACTTGAGCATCTAGTCTCACCTAACGTTCCTGTGCAGTAGTGAGAGTGCTGCACTGTGGGAGGTGCAATCCTTTGGATGCAATCCTGGAAACAAATGGGGAAACACTCATCAAGCACACTGAGGCAGTCAGGGCCCGCTGGAAGGAGCATTTTGAAGATCTCCTCAATCGAGACTCTACCTTTGACTCGAGTGTTCTCGACTCCATTCCGCAGCATGCTACCTGCCACCACCTCAATGAGACCCTAACACTGCATGAGGTAGAAAGTCATAAGACAGCTAAAAAACAACAGGGCTATGGGAGCGGATGGAATCCCTGCTGAGGCACTGAAGTATGGCGGAGAGGCGCGAATAAATGACCTCATCTCTCTCATCTGGAGGGAGGAGAGCATGCTGGGAGATCTTAGAGATGCAGTGATCATGACCATTTTTAAAAAAGGGGACAAGTCCGACTGCGGCAACTACAGAGGAATCTACCTGCTATCAGCCACTGGGAAAGTCATCGCTAGAGTCCTCCTCAACCGTCTTCTCCCCTTGGCCGAGGAACTCCTCCTGGAGTCGCAGTGCGGATTTCATCCCCTCTGGGGCACAACGGACAAGATTTTTGCAGTGCGACAGCGGTAGGAAAAATGCAGGGAACAGCGCCAGCCCTTATACATGGTTTTCTTTGATCTTACAAAGGCCTTTGACACTGTCAACTGCGAGGTTCTATGGGGTGTCCTCTGTTTCGGATGCCCCCAAAAGTACATCACCATCCTCCACCTGCTCCACAAAGGCATGCAGGCTGTGATCCTTACCAACGGGTCCCTCATAGACCCAATCCACGTCCGGACCGGGGTCAAGTAGGGCTGCGTCATCGCCCCAACCCTCTTCTCAATCTTCCTCACTGCCATGCTCCACCTCACGGTTGACAAGTTGCCACTGGAGTGGAACTAAACTACAGAACCAGTGAGAAGCTGTTCAACCTTCACCATCTCCAGGCCAGGTCCAAGACCACCCCAACCTCTGTCATCGAGCTTCAGTACACGGTCGACGCCTGCATCTGTGCACACTTGGAGGCTGAACTCCTGGACATAGTCGACGTATTTACTGAGGCATATGATAGCATGGGCCTTATGCTAAACATCAGTAATGCAAAGGTCCTCCACCAGCCTGTCCTCGCCGCACAGCACTGCCCCCCAGCCATCAAGATCCACGGCGCGGCCCTGGACAAAGTGGACCACTTCCCTTATCTCGGGAGCCTCCTATCAACAAGAGCAGGCAATGATGACGAGATCCAACACCGCCTCCAGTGCGCCAGTGCAGCCTTCGGACGCCTGAGGAAAAGAGTGTTTGAAGACCAGGCCCTCAAAACTGTCATCAAGCTCATGGTCTACAGGGCCATAGTAATACCCGCTCTCCTGTATGGCTCAGAGACATGGACCATGTACAGTAGACACCTCAAGTCGCTGGAGAAATACCACCAACGATGTCTCCGCAAGACCCTACAAATCCCCTGGGAGGACAGATGCACCAACATTAGCATCCTTGTCCAGGCCAACATCCCCAGCATTAAAGCACTGACCACACTTGATCAGCTCTGCTGGGCAGGCCACATAGTTCGCATGCCAGACACGAGACCCCCAAAGCAAGCGCTCTACTCGGAACTCGACCATGGCAAACGAGCTAAAGGTGGGCAGCAGAAATGTTACAAGGACACCCTCAAAGCTTCCCTGATAAAGTGCGACATCCCCACTGATACCTGGGAGTCCCTGCCCAAAGACGGCCCTAAGTGGAGGAAGTGCATCCGGAAGGGACCTGAGCTCCTCGAGTCTCATCTCCGAGAGCATGCAGAAATCAAGCACAGGCAGCAGAAGGAGCATGTGGCAAACCAGACTCCCCGCCCACCCTTTCATTCAACCACTGTCTGCCCCACCTGTGACAGAGGCTGCGGCTCTCGTATTGGACTGGTTTAGCCACCTAAGGGCTCATTTTTAGAGCGGAAGCAAGTCTTCCTCAATTCCGAGGGACTGCCTATGATGATGATGATGCTGATGAAACCAAGGTTCAGTCTGCCCTCTCAGGTGGTTATAAAAGATCCCATTGCACCACTCGAAGAAGAGCAGGGCAGTTCTTCAAGTGTCGCAGCCAATATTTATCCCTCAACCAACACCACTAAAACAGTTTAATTTGTCATTTATCTCATTGCTCTTTGAGGGACCATGCTATATGTAAATTGAGAGTTGTGTTTCCCTACATTGCAATGGTGACTACACGTCAAGAGTAATTAATTGACAGTGAAGCACTTTGGGATGTCCTGAGGTCATGAAACGTGCTGTATATATGCACATTTTTTCTTTGCATTTATTTACCATCTGAGGCAGCAGCTACAGTATAGTTTCCAACCAGGCAGTACTTTGTTTCTACTGATGAAAGGTCATCGACTTGAAACATTGGCCTGGAATTTGTAATATGTGGTGGGTGATACCAGTGAATGGATGACATTCACTGTTATTACCCGCATTGAAACTGACCGCAACTTCAGGATTTAGCGTAAGCTCATCCTAACCCGGAAATTCTGACGTTTTGGTCAGTCATTCATTGCTCTGACACAGGCTGCACTGGCAAATCCCCACATACTCCCCCACCTCCCCAAGCCAGCTATCAGTATAATCAGGAAAATCAGTGAAAATGATGAAAACGTTGGCTCTTCCGTGGTGCTATCGCCCATTAAAAGTTAGACCTTGTTGGATTAGGTGTAATTGGGATTTTAAGTGTATTGATGTTTCAGAAAACGTTATGGCCCTGAAAAACTAATTTTAATTTTGTGGCGTGTCAAATTTCTCCATTTTAATAAAAAAAATTAAAATTTTTAAGAAATAAAAAAAAACATTTTTTAAGTTTGTTCATATATATTTCAGATTTACCTTATCACCATGAGAGAGCTAAAATCTTTGTTTTGCTCTCTATAACATCTTTAAACAGTCAGAATAAAAGGAGCTTTTCATGTCCTGGTTCCCAGTCTGTGAGAATTCTGCATTGTGATTGGCTGCTTCGACAGCTTGTTGACGTCACAGCAGCTCGTGTTATGGAATTCCCACTAAACTGCACTGATCTCAACTGAACATCAAAAAAACCAAACTTCTTGCCACAAAGACTGCGTGATCTCTATGGGCAGCTTTCTTTGGGGCCAGCGGTGAACACTTTTGCTTCACCGCTAACCATAAATTACAGGCCGTTAACTCTGTTTCTGTTTCCACAGATATTGACTGATCTGCTGAGTATTTCCGGTATTTTTTGTTTGTACCTGGTTCCTTTTGGAATTCATTCAATCTAAGCAAAGAACCATAAGAATTACATCACCCGTGTGTCAGTGTTTTCTCTTCCATCTGAGCTGTTCACTCTGATCCAATTTTCCCGCCCTTTCCTGCATCCTTTCACATTTTCATGTTACAAATACTTATTCAATTCTCTTCTAAATGATGGATAGTTTCTGCATCAATAGCCACCTGTGGCAAAAAAAAATCTATGTTCTAACCCTCTGTGCAAAATGTTCTAACCTCCCCTTCATTCTTTTAGTGAAAATTCTGAGTCTATGCCCCTTGTTGCTGATTCACCAACCAGAGCAAGCAACCTTTCATTACTTATCCTCCCAAAACTATTCATAATCTTAAAATCCTCTAGTCGATCCACGTTAACCTTCTCTGCTCTAGATGCCCTTAAGTGTGCACAGAGAGCTTCGCTCCTAATCATTCAAATTTAATGTTTAGAGAGCATGGATGAGAATGTCAACATGCTCAGTGCATTTAAATAATCACTGGGTGAGCTCAAAAAGAGGAATCCAGAACACGTTTTAAATCAGGTATAACATTGCATTTGAATTATGCGTCATGTGATGTCAAATCCACGTGGCGTGAGACTGTCCTATCCAGTTGTCTTACACTGCTTTTCTGCAGAATCAAGAAAGCTGGAGTTAAGCTGTCACTTTAAACCATTTGGGATCAACAACAACAAATTGAATTTATATAGCACCTTTACCATAGTAAAATGTCGCATGGTGCTTCACAGCAGCATTTTCAGGCCAAATTTGACACTGAGCCATATAAGGAGATATTAGGACAGGTGACCAAAAGTTTGGTGAAAGAGGTTGGTTTTAAGGAGCATCTTAAAGGAGGAGAGAGAGAGAGAGGTAGAAAGGTGGAGAATTTTAGGGAGGGAATTCCAGAGCTTATGGCCTAGACACTTGAAGGCATGACAACTAATGGTGAGATGAAGAAAATCGGGAATGCACATGGGGCCAGAATTGGAGGAATGCAGTGTTCTTGGAGGGTTGTAGGGCTGGAGGAGGTTAAAGCTAAAGTGCCAAAGTTGCACTATAAACATGCTTTGAACAACAACTTGCATCAACTTTATATAACGCCTTTAACATAGTGAAACACCCCAAGGAGCTTCACTAAAGTATCATGAGATAAAACATTTGACACTGAGCCACATAAAGAGAAATGAGGGCAGGTGACAAAAAGTTTGGTCAAAGAGGTAGGTTTTAAGGGGTGACTTGAAGGAGGAAAAAGAGGTAGAAAGGCGGAGAAGTTTAGCAGGGAATTCCAGAGCTTGGGGCCCAGGCAACAGAAGGCACGGCCACCAATGGTTGAGCGATTATAATCAGGGATGCTCAAGAGGGCAGAATTAGAGGAGTGCAGACATCTTGGGTGGGTTGTGGGGCTGGAGGAGATTACAGAGATAGGGAGGGTCAAGGCCATGGATGGTTTTGAATTTGAGAAATTTGAAATTGAGGATTTGCTTAACCAGAAGCTAATGTAGGTCAGCGAGCACAGGGGTGGTGGGCGAGTGGGATTTGGTGCGAGTTAAGACACAGGCAGCCAAGTTTTGGATCAGCTCTAGTTTACGTAAGGTAGAATGTGGGAGACAAGTCAGGAGTGCGTTGGAATAGTGAAGTCTAGAGGTAACAAAGAAATGGATGAGGGCTTCAGCAGCGGATGAGCTGAGGCAAGGGCGGAGACGGGCGATGTTACAGAGATGGAAATAGGCGGTCTTAGTTATGCTGCGGATATGTGGTCAAAATTCATTTCTGGGTCAAATATGGCACCAAGGTTTCGAACTGTCTAGTTCAGCCTCAGACAAAAGTTGGGGAGAGAGATGGAGATGATTTAAACTTAATTTTAGATATGAACTATATTGATATAGTTGCTTCATGTTAGCCGTAGCTCAATATTATCATTCTTTCCTCTGTATCAGAAGGTTGTGGGTTCAAGTCCGACTCAAGAACTTGAGTAAGTAATCTAGGCTGATACATCAGTGCAGTACTGAAGGAGCACTGCATTGTTGGCGCTGTTGGCTTTCAGATGAGTTATTAAACTGAAATCCTGTCTGCATGCTCAGTCAAATGTAAAGTATTAAATTGCACTATTCAAAGAACAACAGAGGCAGTGTGTTGGCCAACATTTACCCTTCAACCAACTCCACCATAAACAATTTAACTGGTCACTAATCTCATTGCTGTTTGTGGGATCTTGTTGCATGTAAATTGTCTGCCATGTTTTCAAACAAAGCAACAATGACTACTCTTCAAAAGCAATTCATTTGCTGTGAAGAGCTATGGGATTTCCTGATGATGTGGAAGGTACTACATCATTGCAAGATCTTTCTTCTTTATTGGGGAGTGACATGGTGATGTCAGTATGAGCTTCATTTCCTTCAGTTCTGCATGCTTGGAATTATGCTATCTTCTATACGAAGCATAAAACATTCTATGGGCATGAAATCATCAAGTGTACCATCATGGTGCTCCTGGTGCAGATTTGGTGCTTGTTTGCATTTTCTGATGCTTTCTAGGGTTATTAATGTGACTTTGTAATAACTATAGTCTGTTCCTGATAATTCAGTTACTTTTGCATTAAAAAGACCAATAATTTGAATGAAGCAACATAAATAACACTAGAAAGTTGGAATTGTATACTAAAAATGGAATTATCTGATCATTTGAATTAAGCAGTTTTGAATTAAAAATAAGACACTTTTCATGAATCTTGCACATACACAACTGTTCCTTAACTGCTGAATCCCCCTCATAATGTAAACAGAATCATTCATCAACAATAGAAACCTGCACAAAAACAGATGTGTTTCTAGTGGAAGTTCTTCTGTTATATAAATGCTCAGAATTGACTTCACATTAGCTGCAATATAACTGAAACTGATGCAAATATAGCTTTCAAACATTAATTTTAAAGTTAGAGAAATATTCAGGCACTTTGCTCAACTGCTTTTAAAAGTTTCAGTGTTAATAAAGAAGCAAAAGAACAGCTGCCTTGTGTGCCAAGCTGTGTGTGTTTAAGGGTAGTCATACTGCCAATCTTGTGTCAGTATGAAACAGTTTCAGTTGTGTATGAAGCAGTGAGAGATCTCCTCCAGTAGATACTCTCTCACCAGTTAAAGTCCATCCCAGGCATAGTGCAAGTCCAGCTTGGTGCAGAGATATGTTTTTAAAAATGTTCAGATCCCATTGGACCTCTTGCGAGTTTTATCAGCTAACGTTTCAATGTATTTAATGTTATATAAGAGAAGCACCATTCCTGCCTATATGCTCCCAAATTTTTTGGATGTGTGCACAAAGCTCTGACTGCAAATTTGAGCCTTGCTCAAGCATCAAAGCAGACATGTACGTGTGCTGAGCTCCTTTGACACTAAGTTCAATCTGAGGTGTAGCATAATCTAGGTCTGCCAACTGAGCACCTAGCTACAGATACAGGCCTGAAACTAATATCTGTAGCATAACGAGATGCCAAAAAGATATGCCCAGATTTCAGCTTTTCATGATTTAAGAATGGTGCAGAGCAGGCAATAAACCCGGTGCCTTCATAGCAGTTGAATCATAGCAGTTTCCATACCATACCAGTTTTAAACCAGTAGGTGCAGTATAACTGCATCATTAGACTGGACATTTTCATGGAGCTCATTAAACAGTGTGAATAACCATGGTGCTCATTGACAGCATCTGCTCATTAGTAACAAGATTAAGGATGTTGTTTCCTAATGCCCTGACATCTAGTTAATGAGACTTTCATAGCATCCCTATTCTTTTTCATGTGCATGGTATAACTTAAACTATTGGGATGTCTGAACCAGAGCTAGTTTTAGTTAATAAATGTAAAACACCATTACCAAATGAATTTGCACAGAATCTCAAACTTTTTAAATAAAAAAATTGATGTTGAAGCATTTTGTCTTTATTTTAAACAACTCCTTATGCCCTATTCATATCACCATACATAATATTGTAAAACATATTTTGGCCATGTCTCCAGCACTTTCTTGAATACATGAAACTTCATGTGTTATCCACCACTTGTCATCTTTCATAAAAATATTTGGTATTACATTCATTGCAGTACTATAATTAGAGTTCAAGCTTTTTATACATGGCAGTCCTCATCATTAATAAAGTTTCATTCGCCATAAGGTCAACATGCTTGTATGTAACAACTATTCTTCAACAGTATTTGGTATCCATAACACTTCCTTTCTTCAACCAGATTCTTTTATGACTGTTGTTATGTTAAACAGATGCTGGTTTAAGACCTGCCCTAGCTATCGTGCTGACTATATCTTGCAAAGTAGCAAAGGAGTTCTATACATTCAAGTACATCCAGAGCTCTTCTCCCAGTTAATGTTATAAGAGCACGCTGGTGTGCCTGTTTCCTCCTAACTTTAAGTAGATTTTAAAAATAAATAATAAAGTTCCCAAGAATTGCAGTGGGCCTTTTTACCATGTTGGAATCGTATCACACCCAAAGTGTGGGAACACCTACTGGAGGTGATCTTACAATGTTTCCTTTAGTTTATTCAGGAATCAGATCACTGACCTGACTCCAAACTCATACACCCGCTTTTGCATCAATGCAAAAGTAGCAGTATAACTGCAGCCTCAGAGCTTGTGACATTGGGTTTCAGAAGGTCACACGATAAATGCAGATTTTTAAAGTCATCCAGTCCCTCTTAATTTGTCCATCCAGGGAGAGATCACAATGCCCCACCCACAACTGTATCGTCCAATTGTTTCTTAAATGACTCCAAGGTTTATGTTTCCATTACTCTATGCGGAAGTTTATTCAACACATTAATTATTTTTAGTGTGAAAAATAATTCCCTGATATGCATCCTAAAATTACCTTCTACTAGTTTGAACTGGTGTGCCCTTCTTATACTTCCACAATTTAATTTAAAGTGATATTCTGGTTATTTTTTCTATACCCTTACAATCTTATCCACCTCTATAAATCCACCACTCAGATGCCTCCCTTCTGTGCCGAATTTTGCAACTAGATTATTTTATGAATGCAGTTATATTATGGATGCTGGTCTGCAGTTTTTCATCATAACTTACACTCCTGACATTAGTGATCTGCTTGATTGTCTCTCTTGTTTCTTGGCAACCAGAACTGAACACAGTATTGAAGGTACAGTCTGACCCGAGCACTATAAAGTTTGATCACACTCTCCTCTGACATATATTCTGTTATTTTTGCTATGTAATTCAGCACCCGATTGGCTTTGTTGATTGCTACTCTGCATTTTTTATGTTTATTATGTCCACTATGACTCTTGGGTCTCTTTCTGCTTCATGCTTAGCTATTTCAATCTTATTCATAGTTATGCTTAAATTGTATAATACTCTGGTTAGGCCACAGCTGGAGTACTGCGTGCTGTTCTGGTTGCCATATTATAGGAAGGACATGATTGCACTAGAGAGGGTGCAGAGAAGATTTATTAGAATGCTGCCTGGAATGGAAAATCTTAGCCATGAGGGCAGATTGGATAGGCTGGGTTTGTTCTCATCGTATCAGAGGAGGCTGAGAGGAGACCTCATTGAGTTGTACAAAATTTTGAGGGGCCTGGATATAGTGGATAGCAAGGGCCTATTTTCATTGGTGGAGGGGTCTATTACAAGGGGGAATAGTTTTAAGGTGGTTGGTGGAAGGTTCAGAGGGGAATTGAGGGGGTGCTTCTTCATGCAGAAGGTTGTGAGGGTCTGGAACTCACTGCCTGGAAGGGTGGCTGTAGAAACCCTCACCACATTTAAAAGATGATTGGATGGGCACTTAAAGTGCCATAACCTGCAGGGTTATGGACCTAGAGCTGGTAATTGGGATTAGACTGGATAACCTCCTGTTGGCTGGTGCAGATACTGCAGGGAATCGAATACGGCCAGGGTGATCTCCTGGACTACTTTCAATCGCCTGGATGGGTCGGAGGGAATTTTCCCAGATTGTTTTTTCCCCCAATTGCCCTGGGTTTTTATCTAGTTTTTGCCTCTCTCAGGAGATCACATGGCTCCGGTTGGGTTGGAGTGTAGAATGTTTCAGTATAAGGAGTGTCGCAGTTGTGTGGGGCGGATTGGTTGGACTGGATGCTCTTTACCTTTCTGCCATTGTTCTCTTGCTCTTGCTGTTGTGATAATGAAATATTGTTTTAACTGTTGTTTTAGCTTCAGCTATTATGGGCTAGAACCTTCACTTTTTTTGCATGCTTAACGCCCACTTAATGGACATTTTACCACTGAAATGATGTATAATGCCCGTATATCATCTATTTTGGCACAAAATGGAAACGGATGGGCTTTTTTAGGAGACTTATCAGTGAGCGTTATTTTCCCAATGGGCTTAATGCCGGGAAAAAATATTATCGCCCGCCCATTTTTTTGGGGTGGAATCAGCAGAATGGGCGAAATCAATGCCCATAATATCGGCCAGCATTACTTTCCACATGGAATTAACACCAAGATTCATTATGAATGCCCGGCCACTGTTTTTTGTTGTAAAGAGCATATTTACGCAAACTAGCAGCCACGGAGATCGGCCATCATCAATTTCACCACCTCGTACATATATCGCCCACAATATCGCTTGCTCAAAAAACTGCCCACAAAAGGTGAAAGTAACCAGAATGAACGGCAGCGGTGTGGCTGGCATTTATTACCTCCCACTCTTACGTGAGGAGCTGACATCGAAAAGATCTGCCTGAAAGAGCACTGATATGAGTGACAATGCTGACACACTGCTGTGTGTGTGCAGCTCAAACATCAATGGTGCCCATCAACTTGGTGCTAGTTAAAGTTTACGTTGATTGATGTTAAGTTGTATTTAACCCTTTCATGGTAAGAAATCGCCAGTGTGTAATGGTCCAGCTATCTGAGACAATGCGCAACAAGGTTATGTTCAATAACAAAAGTTTAATACCAACATTGGTCTGAAATCATAAATATCACAGCCAATAACACCCAACCCCAGCCCACACCCCACTTTTTCCACCGTTGATATAAATCACATGTTCAACACATAATACAAAGGCAAAGCAGGAACATGGTCCCCAGCCCCCATACATTGCAACAAATTGCATACACCCAGATGGAGATATAACACAACCATCACCTGCGCACATGAACCTCACTTTCCTTCCCCCCTGTCCTTCTTCTGCATACCTCTACTCCTTCCCTTCCTCGCTCTACAGTGCCTGGCCGATGAGCTCCTCATTGAGGGAGATGAAGGCAGATGAGGTGGATGCATGGGTATGGGAGCGGGGTGTGTCGAGGGGACAAAATTCACTGATGCAGAAGCAGGATCTTGGTCCTTATTCTCATCTGTTGTTCACAGTGATGGTGCGGAACCTAGGGGTGGAATGCTACTCTCCGGGACCACTGGGAGCCCTCTACCACAAGTGTTTCTGGTTACCAGCTCCAATGCCTTCTCCATCCCTTCCATGTTAACTCTTATTTGATGGATAAAAACTCAGTGCCAACTATGTTCTTGGTGCTTAGTAAGCTTTTTGCTGCTGGTGCATCTGTGTTGTGCCTCCCACAACAGCCAGACAAGCACACACCACAGCCACACACGCTTTCAGTGCCTCTGTGCTCCCTCACTCTCTCTCTGTTTCCTCTTCTGTGCATGTCATGATGACCCTTGACCTCCTGAATCATGGGAATCGAGCGTTGCCATGCCATTGCTAAGGACAGCCACACTTTACGGCAGAAGGTCCAAAAAATTTAATGCGATTGCCCATTTGATCTTGCTTGCGATAATGTCCATTTTCAAAAATGTAAACTAGCTATTTTGAGAATGGGCAAGAAGCCAGCGATCTGAAAGCTCTTATTTACCACCAATGCCCATTTTTGGGCGATAATCACAAAAGTGGAGGTTCTAGCTCCATGTTTCTCTCCAGGTCTCTCTGCCTCTCTGATCATCCTTTTAATCTGTTTCTTCAGTTTCTTATATTGATCTCAATGAGAGCCTTATCCTTTTTCCCTGCAGCATGTGTGCAGATTTTCCTCTTGATCTCATTTGTAATTTGTTGATCCATTTAGGTTTATGCTTCCTTCATCAGAGCTTTTTTGGTTTTGGGAACGTATTTATCTTGCAAACTCAGCGCTATATCTTTAAAGGTGTTCCACTGTTGTTCAACAAACTCTTCCAACCTAATGGCTTTAGCTGTCCCACCTTCCTACAATTATAAAGGGCCCTGGTGAAACCACACCTGGAGTATTGTGTAAAGTTTTGGTCTCCTTACCTAAGGAAGGATATACTTGCCATAGAGGGAGCACAATGAAGGTTCACCAGATTGATTCCAGGGATGGGGAGGGATTGTTCTATGAGGAGAGGTTGAGTAGGCCTATATTCTCTAAAGTTTAGAAGAATGAGAGATATCTCATTGAAATTCTTACAGGGCTTGGCAGGGAGGATGTTTTGCCTGGCTGGGGAATCTTGAACCAGGGGTCACTATTTCAGAATAAGGGGGTCAGCCATTTAATATTAAGATGAGGAGCAACTTCTTCACTCAGAGGATGGTGAATGGTTTGAATTCTCTACCCCAGAGAGCTGTAGAGGCTCAATTGTTGAGTATATTCAAGACAGAGATTGATAGATTTTTTGGATATTAAGGGAATCAAGGGATATGGCTTTAGAGCGAGAAAATGGAGTTGAGGTAGAAGATCAACCATGACCTTATTGAATGGTGGAGCAGGCTCCAGGGGCGGAATGGCCTACTCCAGCTCTTATTTCTTATGTTCTTATGTTCCCTCATTTCATTAAATGTATCTCTTTTAAAAGTGTATATAAATGGCTCCTGGTCTTAAAAGTATTTTTTGATTCCCACTTCCTACTACACTTCATCACTCTATTCTGGTTTCTCTCCATTGTGTGTACATGTTCCACCAATGTCAGATGACGATGAACATTGGCTCTGGTTGATTCCTCGACTGATTGGGCCAAGAAGATAGTCACACATTACATTTACCAAATCCTGACTCTAAAGCATTTAGGATTTCCCCCGTTTATGGGGAAATGATTTGTGCTTGAGTGTATGTATACACGTGAACATGTGTGTATGCGATGTGCGCGTCTGTGTGTGCAGCAGTATGCGTGAATCTCGGTAAGTATACGATTGTGGTGTCTGCTCGTGTTTGTATCTCGCTTTCCTTGCTGCATATCAATATCTTTCCAATGTTCCATTAGTATTGCATTCTATTCTCGTTTTGGAAGCGTTAATAGCTGCCCTTAGACAGCTGGAGCTGCCTGTATTCTTGAACATCCTTAAACTGCGATTTGAAAGCTTTGACACGCTTGGGAAGCTTGGTGCGCGAGAACTATTTTTGCACGATTGCAATGATTATGCAAAACTCCTTCGATGCAATAGAAAACAGACAGCTCTGATCCCACTCGAAACAGGACATTCCAATAATAAGACAAATCGAGTTGCAGCTGGCGAACCTCTGTATACGCACGTCTTTGGAAACGCAAGGTTGACTCAAATATCTCTGCTGTGCGCACATCGAAGGAGGCAGCACATAAGCGGTTTCAATGCATTCCAAGCGTGCGTAAGCGCCACGGTTTCCCCGTTTTATTTGTCGATTTTACATGAAAAATTTCTGACCCTGTTTGGAGTGCATAGCTGAAACTATCTCGTTTCGGAAATAGCCTCCGATAATGCTCACTGATGAATCTGACCCAAGGTTGCTGGTCAATTTCTGCTCCTGCTCCCATTGTAATGTCCTTTTATCTTGTGTTGACAGCGCCTTTACTGGGGGCGGGGGTGGGGGGGGGGGGGGCTCAGACACATAATGAATATTCAAATTAATGAGGCACTTTTCAAATTAAACAATACTGGTATGAAACAAATCATTTCAGTAAGGTGTCCGCTGGCATGTATGCTCGACGGGTCGCTGTACCCCTGCACCAACTGAATTCGGCAGCTTGTATATTGTATCATCATCATCATAGGCAGTCCCTCGAATCGAGGATGACTTGCTTCCACATCAAAAAGTTCACAGGTGTTTCATTGAAGGACCTAATATTCCAGGTCCCGAACTAAATCCTGAAGGGTGAAAGATGCCTGTGTGTGGATTTTTTTTAACGTGTGGTGGCCGTTGCACACCAGCCACCACACGGGCTTGACAGAGCTGGGTCTTGGTCCAGTGGCAAGGATTACCCAAGACGACTGGAGACCTGCTCTGCTGCACGGACCTTGTGCACACACATATCGCAGTGTGGGCTGGCCCGTGCTGCCCCTGGGCCCTCGCCTGTTCCGGGCCCCGAACGCACGCCTATCCTGGGTCCCGATCACGTCCCTCTACTATCTCTTGCCGCTCCTTCGACCCAGCCTCGCCGCTCTTGCAGTACCTGCCCACGCTCCAATCACCGACCTGGATCTTGGTGACATCACTCTTCACTGCCGTTGCTCTCCTGCTCCAGCATGTGTTGCTCCATGGAGTGGTATACCACCACGCTGCTCCTTCCGCTCCCCGGCCTGCTCCGATGGTGCTCGCAGGCACCGGACTGGGACTTGCACCAGTATTATTATATAGTATATAGCACTGGCAATAGTACATCTTAATTCTTGGATAGTCATATCACTCGGGACAAAATGAGAATAGCTTTACACCGCAACAGTCTATAACATCACGCAGCCCATAGTGCTGAGGAAATGGCAGCTTCCGCTGTTTGCAAAATAGAAAATAACTGAGCATTGTAAATAAAATAATGTGCGCAAAGGATGCACTTTTACCTTCCAAGGTACACAGCACAGTGATGGGGCCTGCATTTTAAACATTGCAGGGTTTAGGTATAGACAATGCAGGATGCTTACATCCTTCCTGATGCATTTTGGGGAGAAGCGAGTATATTTGCATCCAGATGAATTTGTCTTTTCACATTGTTATTTTAAAGAAGATGGTATAAACATGTGTTTTGATGCTATTTTCCAGAGTTTCTGTGGCATTTCCAACAAAGTTACGGTGGACGAGCGGGTGAACATCAGTGGAAACTCATGCCCAATGTAACATAGATCGATTTAATTTCTAACTTTTCAACTTGAAAAGAAGTACCGAAAATCGTTAATTTCAACAATTGTGACCAATTTGAAGTTGATCTGAGGCGCAAGCGGTGCCACCATTAGAGGGTGTGTGAATGGAGAATGGGATTATATATAATTATGCACTTTATACAAGTAGTGTGTTAATAACGGAACCGTTGAATGGTAGTGTTCAAGCAAGTGAGCCAGGCTAAATAATGCATTAAGGTATCTGTTATGCATCTATTATTACCAGGTCCACTTATCAATTTATATCCAGTATCCATTGTATCCAGTACCTCAATGTATTTTACATATATATCATGATTCATAGAATAAATAGGATCAACCAATCCATGCTGGCATTTATGCTACACTCGAGCCTCCTCCTGCCTTTCCTCATCTAATACTATCAGCATAACACTCTATTTTTAGCCCTCTATTCCCTTCCCCCTCAAATGCTTGTCTAGAAACATAGAAACATAGAAAAATAGGTGCAGGAGTAGGCCATTCGACCCTGCGAGCCTGCACCGCCATTCACTAAGATCATGGCTGATCATTTCCTCAGTACCCTTTTCCTGCTTTCTCTCCATACCCCTTGATCTCTTTAGCCATAAGGGCCATATCTAACTCCCTCTTGAATATATCCAATGAACTGGCATTAACAACTCTCTGCGGCAGGTAATTCCACAGGTGAACAACTCTCTGAGTGAAGAAGTTTCTTCTCATCTCAGTCCGAAATGGCCTATCCCTTATCCTAAGACTATGTCCCCTGGTTCTGGACTTCCCCAACATCGGGAACATTCTTCCCGCATCTAACCTGTCCAGTCCCGTCAGAATCTTATACGTTTCTATGAGATCCCCTCTCATCCTTCTAAACTCCAATGAATAAAGGCCCAGTTGATCCAGTCTCTCCTCATATGTCAGTCCAGCCATCCCTGGAGTCAGTCTGGTGAACCTTCGCTGCACTCCCTCAATAGCAAGAATATCCTTCCTCAGATTAGGAGACCAAAACTGAACACAATATTCCAGGTGAGGCCTCACTAAGGCCCTGTACAACTGCAGTAAGATCTCCCTTCTTCTATATTCAAATTCCCTAGCTATGAAGGCCAACATACCATTTGCCTTCTTCACCGCCTGCTGTATCTGCATGCCAACTTTCAATGACTGATGTACCATGACACCCAGGTCTCATTGCAATTCCCCTTTTCCTAATCTGCCCCCATTCAGATAATATTCTGCCTATGTGTTTTTGCCCCCAAAATGGATAACCTCACATTTATCCACATTATACTGCATCTGCCATGCATTTGCCCACTCACCTAATGTTTCCAAGCCAATCTGCAGCCTCTTAGCATCCTCCTCACAGCTCACACTGCCACCCAGTTTAGTGTCATCTGCAAACTTGGAGATATTACACTCAATTCCTTCATCTAAATCGTTAATGTATATTGTAAAGAGCTGGGGTCCCAGTACTTAGCCCTGTGGCACTCCACTAGTCACTGCCTGCCATTCTGAAAAGGACCCAATTATCCCAACTCTCTGCTTCCTGTCTGCCAACCAGTTCTTTATCCACATAAGTACATTACCCCCAATACCATGTGCTTTGATTTTGCACACCAATCTCTTGTGCGGGACCTTGTCAAAAGCCATTTGAAAGTCCAAATACACCACATCCACTGGTTCTCCCTTGTCCACTCTGCTGGTTATATTCTCAAAAAATTCCAGAAGATTCGTCAAACATGATTTCCCTTTCATAAATCCATGCTGACTTGGACTGATCCTGTCACTGCTTTCCAAATGCGTTGCTATTTCATCCTTAATGACTGATTCCAACATTTTCCCCACTACTGATGTCAGGCTAACCAGTCTATAATTACCCGTTTTCTCTCCCTCCTTTTTTAAAAAGTGGCTTTACATTAGCTACCCTCCAGTCCATAGGAACTGATCCAGAATTGATAAACTGTTGAAAAATTATCACCAATGCATCCACTATTTCTAGGGCCACTTCCTTAAGTACGCTGGGATGCAGACTATCCAGCCCCGGGGATTTATCGTCCTTCAATCCCATCAATTTCCCGAGCACAATTTCCCGCTTTATACGGATATTCTTCAGTTCCTCCTTCTCACGAGACCCACTGTATCCTCGTACATTCGGAAGGTTATTTGTGTCTTCCTTCGTGAAGACAGAACCAAAGTATTTGTTCAATTGGTCTGCCATTTCTTTGTTCCCCATTATAAATTCACCTGAATCTGACTGCAAGGGACTTATGTTTGTCTTCACTAATCTTTTTCTCTTCACATATTTATAGAAGTTTTTGCAGTCACCTTAAATGCATCTATGCCAGTTGCCAGTTCCACATTCTCATCACTCTATGGGTAAAGAAGTGAATTCCCTATTAAATTTCTTGGTGACTATCTTATATTGATGGCCTTCAGTTATGCTCTACCTCACAAGTTGAACCATGCTATCTGTATCCACTCTATCACAACCTTTATAATTTTAAAGACCTCTATTAGGTCACCCCTCAGCCTTCTTTTTTTAAAGAGAAAAGAGACCCAACCTGTTCATCCTTTCCTGATAGGTATACCCTTGCATTTCTGGCATCATTCTTGTAAATCTTCTCCGTGCCTTCTCCAGTGCCTCTGTATACTTTCTATAATATGGCAACAAGAACTCTACACAGTACTCTAAGTGTGGTCTAACCAAGATTCGATACAAGTTTAGCGTAACTTCCCTATTCATTGGGTTTTAATTAGGGATTGTTTGTTGCCAAGATTATTATTTCATAAAAGATGGAAGAAACTTTTGAATGTTCTAGTGATGTAGTTCCCTCATGGTTCTGCGTGAACTCTTTCCTTATCCTACACTGGTCAGTCTGCCCCAGCAGTGATGGCAGAGCCTTTCCACAGCTATATCCTTGCACTTGATCAATTCTCACCCCAAACCTCATTGCTATCTCTTTCTACCCTCAGATGTATATCCTCTCTTGTAAAACACCTTGGGACGTTTGAATGGTATTATTATAAAGACAAGTAATTGTTTTAATTGTCATGAGAGCCTCTTTCGTGGTGTAATAGGGAAAAAAATGCTTGGTTGGCGGTGCTGGTATAGATCATTCATCTGGTTGTCCAGGACCCTGAACCACAAAATATGGTCTCATTTAACTTTCACCCCAAATCGTGGTATAAAATTGGCCTTTACAAATACTGGATAATCCTTACCGAATTGCAACAGAGAGATTTAGTCTCAGAATAAAGGTGACAACCCTATAACATGAAAGCAAAAACCAACCATTGTGTTCACCATTTGCGCTCCGAGACTGGATTACTGTCTTAAATTCACCGTTGCCAGTATGGTGATGTAACTTCTAGTTTTATATGTGGGAACTTTGTGAGTAAAATTACTCCTTTGCTTTTTTTATGACACCAGCCAGCTTCCCCCAATCACCTCCCACCACAACCCCCACCCCCGCCCGCCACCAAATCTGGTAGCTTTTCTATCATTTTGGAATGCGGTGTGAACTAGAATCTCAAAGTTGTATGATATCAGATCAACCAGATCAGATATGTTATTCTGGATGATGAATAACATCCAGTGCATATCGCCAATTAACACAAAATAACCCAAGCCAGAGCTAGTGTGTGTCAGTTAAGGAGACAGGTCTTTTTTTTAGATCATAACCTTTATATCCTGACAAATCCTTCAATATAATGTCAACTATTATTGTATTCTTTCCCAATATTTGTTTCACTGTTATTCATTATCCAGGTTAGTGACATGGCTAGTAACATAAAAAGGTGTAATCCAACCTTTCATTATATCTGTAAAGTTCAATTAAGATTAGGTAGGTATAGTTAGGTAGTCTTGTTTTTTATTTAAGTAACTGCTGTTTTTGACAGAGGTGAAGCCACCAGATGTAGGGCATGAGGAGATAATACAGGATACAGACATAATCCTGATTCAAGCATATCATTTCAACGGACCATTTCCAGTCACTCGCATTGTACAGTATTCCTGATCAAGGCATAATCTAAATTATGGAGGAATAGTATTTATTTGGAAATTAGTTATGCATTTGCCAGACATAGATATGTGTTGTAATATTTTCAGCTGGTACAGAATATGATTCTAAAGGGGCATTTACGCTACAAGTTTAGCATAGCTTTGACTCACCACAGATGTTAGCTTCTATTAGTTACTGGTGTTAAGTTTCTTACATATAGACATAAAGAAAGCCATCAGAAAGCATGATGCCACGGTTAAAGGGAAGGGAGACTGCATGGTGCGATAAAATTATTTGTAGGCAAATAAAATATACTTATGTTGCATTGTTCGCAACAGGACTGTACTGAAGTATTAGCCTGCAGTGTTGGATAAAGTATCGTTTAAGAATATGATTGAAAGTTAGAGGTCAAAGATAATCACAACCTGTAATGTTCCTACATTGCTGGATGTCTCATTTGTGGAAAGCAGCTGGCCAGAGTTGAATATGGTAGATCATAAAGGTTAGATTTCTTCCAATAATTCCCGTGGGATTTGTTACATCTACCTGTGCGAGCAGGCGAGCCACGGTTTAACGTCTCGTGCGAAAGACGGGCGTGTCATTCTCGAAGTTTGCACTCAAATTTCGTTGGGTGGGACTTGAACCCACAACCTTTTGTCTTGGAGGGGAGAATGCTACCCACTGGGCCACAGCTGAACCGGGGCTAAAAAGGTTAATTATGAGGACAGGTTGCACAGACTAGGCTTGTATTCCCTCGAGTATAGATCTGCATTCACTGTAGGCCAGTGAAGATACTGAATATCAATTTCTGGCACTGTGTTGTGCTTATTGCTTGTAGCATTGCGCCCTGCAAGCAAGCCACCTCACTGCATTAAAAGGTAATCGGACTTAACGGTGGGAACAAAATGCATGTTTCTCGCATTTGCTGCATTCCAACAAGTGCTTGCCAGCGACGTGTGATTGTATCTGTGCTTCTGATCCTATCAGTTTTAAATTGTGGAATAGACAATGCCCACGGCAATGCTATTTCACTCGAGACCCTAGCGGCAGCTCCAACAGAAAGGCTTCTCCCACGGACTATTAAAACAGTCTCTGGGAACCGTTTGACGAGAACCAACAGACCTGAAGTCTCATTGCAAGAATGATTTTCGAGCAGTTCATTTGGAACTTTAAAAATGTGCATTTGATTAGAAATAGCAATTACAATATATAGGTCTATGTAACAAGTAGTAAAGGTTGCTCATCACGCAAAAGTGAGTACATTCAGCAAAATGTAAATCGAAGGGAAACTGGCACATATGAAGATTAAAATAGGCATCGAAACCCTTCACGCACAGGACATGCACGTCTTTACAATGATGATTGATGGGCTGCCTCAACAGAGCAAAATGAGAATGGATCAATAGCGCCACCCAGCGCTCCCAACATGAACTGGTAGCTTTTAACCTCGTTCGAACGCGAATATTATAATATTTTCAGATCGAATATGGAGAGGGTTTTCATCATTTCCCCCCACCTCAAGGCTAAAATATTTTAAAAGTGACATTTCAGCTCTGTACATTTCTTAGCAATGCACAGTCTCCCACTAGGCCGCCTCAAGGTGCTCAGTTCTCTCTCCTTCTGATGGGCGGGTCTCAATCACCGTAGAGATGGGGTCGAGTTGGCCGTTTGCGGTGCAGTAAATTTTAAAAAAACACATGCATTGATCGGAGAAACTCTGCATTTGTCTTACCCAGCGAGCTGTTTAGTTAGAACTGCTGTAGTGCACTGAACTGGCTGTGTAACCAGGCCAGCCGCAATGCATAGGGAAGGTGCGGGAAAACACGGGCGTTTACGGTACGGAGAGCACTTACAACACTCGGCATCTGACCTGGGTACACTGACTGCACGTCACCAATAAATACCGTATACCATAAGTTGGAATACCTCTACTTGGGGGACTTTGGGAAACCAATTCTGATTCCCAATATTGCAAACCGTCCCAATATATAGGATGAATTTCTATTGAATGTATATTTCTATTCTAGCTATTTGGTGGCCAATCCCAGAGAACTTAACACCATATAAGAAATAGGAGCAGGAGGAGTCCATTCGGCCCCTCGAGCCTGCTCTGTCATTCAATAAGATCATGACTGAATTTCGACTCAACTCCCCACCCCCTCCAATCCCCATATCTTTTGATTCCCTTAATATCCAAATATTCACTGGAGTTCAGAAGAATGAGAGGGGACCTCATAGAAACGTTTAAAATTCTGACGGGTTTAGACAGGTTAGATGCAGAAAGAATGTTCCCAATGTTGGGGAAGTCCAGAACCAGGGGTCACAGTCTGAGGATAAGGGGTAAGCCATTTAGGACCGAGATGAGGAGAAACTTCTTCACCCAGAGAGTGGTGAACCTGTGGAATTCTCTACCACAGAAAGTAGTTGAGGCCAATTCACTAAATATATTCAAAAGGGAGTTAGATGAAGTCCTTACTACTCGGGGGATCAAGGGTTATGGCGAGAAAGCAGGAAGGGGGTACTGAAGTTTCATGTTCAGCCATGAACTCATTGAATGGCGGTGCAGGCTAGAAGGGCTGAATGGCCTGCTCCTGCACCTATTTTCTATGTTTCTATGTTTCTAATCAATCAATCTCAGCCTTGAATTGGGGGAAATATATTAGCATGGATAGAGGATTGGCTAACGAACAGAAAACAAAATAGGGATAAATGGTTCATTCTCGGGTTGGCAATCAGTAACCAGTGGGGTGCCACAGGGATCAGTGATGGGACTCCAACTATTTACAACCTATATTAACGAATTGGAGGAAGGGACCGAGTGTAACATAGCCAAGTTTGCCAATGATACAAAGATGGGAGGAAAAGCAACGTGTGAGGAGAACACAAAACATCTGCAAAAGTATATTGACAGGCTAAGTGAGTGGGCAACATTTTGGCAGATGGAGTATAATGTTGGAAAGTGTGAGGTCATGCACTTTGGCAGAAAAAAAATCAAAGAGCAAGTTATTATTTAAATGGCGAAAGATTGCAAAGTGCTGCAGTACAGCGGACCTGGGGATACTTGTGCATGAAACACAAAAGGTTAGTATGCAGGTACAGCAAGCGATCAGGAAGGCCAATGGAATTTTGGCCTGTATTGCAAAGCGGATGGAGTATAAAAGCAGGGAAGTCTTGTTACACTTGTATACGGTATTGGTGAGGCCACACCTGGAATATTGTGTGCAGTTTTGGTTTCCATATTTACGAAAGGATACTCTTGCTTTGGAGACAGTTCAGAGAAGGTTCACAAGGTTGATTCCAGAGATGAGGGGGTTGACTAATGAGGAAAGGTTGAGTAAGTTGGGCCTCTACTCATTGGAATTCAGAAGAATGAGAGGTGATCTTATTGAAACGTATAAGATTATGAGGGGGCTTGACAAGGTGGATGCAGAGAGGATGTTTCCACTGATAGGGGAGACTAGAACTAGAGGGCATAATCTTAGAATAAGGGGCCGCAAATTTAAAACAGAGATGAGGAGAAATTTCTTCTCTCAGGGTTGTGGATCTGTGGAATTCGCTGCCTCAGAGAGTTGTGGAAGCTGGGTCATTGAATAAATTTAAGACAGAAATAGACAGTTTCTTAAACGATAAGGGAATAGGGGGTTATGGAGAGCTGGCGGGGAAGTAGACCTGAGTCCATGATCGGATTAGCCATGATCGTATTAAATGGCGGAGCAGGCTCAAGGGGCCATATGGTCTACTCCTGCTCCTATTTTCTTATGTTCTTATGTTGAATATACTCAACGACTGAGCCTCCACAGCTGTCTGGGGTAGAGAATGCCAAAGGTTCACAACCCTCTGAGTGTAGAAAAATCTCCTCATCTTAATCCTCAAGGGGAAGGCCACTGCAAAGTCTGCAGCCACATTAGTGGCACCCACTGGGCCCCCAGGGAGGGTTTCGGTTGGTGTAGCGGCCTGATACCCAAGAGGGGGAGCTGGGCTACCTGTTGGTGGCCTGGCCAATCCGCTCTCGAGGGGCAATGTTCCACACAGGTGGAAAGAGGGTCGCCGCCAATCGGTGAGGGGTCGACGGATGGGGAACACCGGTGGGGCGGGAACATCCACCACCTCCTAAACAAATGAGGGCGATGTGGCAATTGTGGCGACTCCGCACCGACCAAGCAGTGAATGCTTTCCGCACCTGCAACGCCTCTTTGGGGTGGTAGTGGCTCTGTAAAAAAGGGGCAATTTGGGCCCTGTGTCTTTTGTGGCTGCAAACTCCTGTTTTATTTCCCACCCCCAGTAACCTGCTCACTGATGGAGCTGAAATGAGCCTGCGATTAAAGTGTTTGTTTAAATCTGGTTTGACAGACAGTCGGTGATTGGAGCATGGGCAGATACAGCAGGAGCGGCGAGAGACTGTAGAGGGATGTGATGGGGGCCCGGGAAGGTGCGAGTTCGGGGCCAGGGGCCCAGGGACAGCACGGGCTAGCCCACACTGCGATATGTTTCTAGTTTCGTGCAGCAGAGCTGGTCTCCAGTCGTCTTGGGTAATCCTTGCCACTGGACCGCGTGGTGACAGGTATGCAAAGGCCACTCCATGTCAAAAAAATTCACGCACAGGCATCTTCCACCCTTCAAGATGTAGTTCGGATCCTTCATTGAAACACCTGTGAACTCGTCCTTTTTTTTGGCGTGGAAGCAAGTCATCCTTTTTTCGAGGGACCGCCTGTGATGATGATCTGATGATGAAATGGCTGACCCCTTATCTGAAACTGTGACCCCTGGTTCTAGACTTCCCAGCCAAGTGATACAGCCCCTGAGTGAATGGGTCAGTCCCTCATATTTGCGCATGCACCATGGTGGTGCACGATTCCACAACCTGTGTCAATATCATTATAGGGCGGGGAGGGCAGATTAATTTATTCCATGCTTCTCCCTCTTCACTGCCATAACTTGGATGGAAACCTCGTTTATGCACGTAAACAGGGTATTTGCCGAAGTTACAACAGTGGAGCGGGTGAACCCTGAAGAAATTCAGCCCCTGAGCTGCTGAATTTAAGTCTTAAGGGCCAATTCTGCCATTGCAACTAAACGTCTTTGTTAATTGCTTTCTGTTGCAGCAGTCTGCCTAGCTGGGTATCAGCCAGACCCACCTCTCCTTCCCCTGCACCTGACAAGAGTGCAGTTTTGCCTCCCAGCCCTTCATGCTGCGAGGATTACCGTTCTCCTTATCGCGAAGATGCGCAGAACACAGCAGATGCAAATAATCGGAGACTTTCGTGTGTCCCAAGAAGGCACGGACACAGTAAAAGCCATCCAGCAATTTAATTTTTGTTTTTTAATCAGGGAAACAGTTTGTAAGTTCATATTTAATGTGAATATTTTATCATTATACATAGTCGGTATGTAGGTGAGAACCCTTCTTGTCTCAGTGCTGTAGTGCCGTACTTCTACTGGTCTGTCAGGAATCAGAACATAAGAACATAAGAACATAAAAAATAGGAGCAAGAATAGGCCTACGGACCTTCGAGCCTGCTCCGCCATTCAATACGATCATTGCTGATCCACTCATGGACTCAGGTCCACCTCCCTGCCCGCTCCCCATAAGCCTTTATTCCCTTATCGTTTAAGAAACTGCCTATTTCTATCTTAAATTTATTCAATGTCCCAGCTTCCACAGCTCCCTGAGGCAGCAAATTCTACAGACCCACAACCCTCTGAGAGAAGAAATTTCTCCTCATCTTTGTTAAATGGGCGGCCCCTTATTCTAAGCTTTTGCCCTCTAGTTCTACTCTATCAGTGGAAACATCCTCTCTGCATCCACCTTGTCAAGCCCCCTTTTTGTCTTATACATTTCGATAAGATCACCTCTCATTCTTCTGAATTCCAATAAGTAGAGGCCCAACCTACTCAACCTTTGCTCATAAGACAACCCCCTCATCTCCGGAATCAACCTTGTGAACCTTCTCTGAACTGCCTCGAAAGCAAGTATATCCTTTCGTAAATATGGAAACCAAAACTGCACACAGTATTCCAGGTGTGGCCTCACAAATACCCTGTACAACTGTAGCAAGCCTTCCCTGCTTTTATACTCCAGCCCCTTTGTGATAAAGGCCAAGATTCCATTTGCCTTCCTGATCACTTGCTGTACCTGCATACTAACCTTTGTGTTTCTTGCACAAGTACTCCCAGGTCCCGCTATACTGCAGCACGTTACAATTTCTCTCCATTTAAATAATAACCTGCTCTTTGATTTTTTTTCTGTCAAAGTGCATGACCTCACACTTTCCAACATTTTACTCCATCTGCCAAATTTTTGCCCGCTCACTTAGCCTGTCTATGTTCTTCTGCAGATTTTTTGTGTCCTCCTCACACATTGCTTTTCATCCCATCTTTGTACCATCAGCAAACTTGGCTACATTACACTCGGTCCCTTCTTCAAAGTCGTTAATATAGATTGTAAATAGTTGGGGTCCCAGCACTGATCCCTGCAGCACACCGCTAGTTACTGATTGCCAACCCGAGAATGATCCATTTATTCCGACTCTCTGTTTTCTGTTTGTTAGCCAATCCTTTATTCATGCTAATATATTACCCCAAACCCGTGAACTTTTATCTTGTGCAGTAACCTTTTATGTAGCACCTTGTCAAATGCCTTCTGGAAGTCCAAATACACCACATCCACTCGTTCCCCTTTATCCACCCTGCTCATTACATCCTTAAAAATTCCAGCAAGTTTGTCAAACATGACTTCCCCTTCATAAGTCCATGCTGACTCTGCCTGACCGAATTTTGCTTTTCCAAATGTCCTGCTATTGCTTCTTTAATAATGTACTTCAACATTTTCCCAGCCACAGATGTTAGGCTAACTGGTCTATAGTTTCCTGTTTTTTGTCTGCCTCCTTTTTCAAATATGTGCATTACATTTGAAGTTTTCCAATCTGCTGGGACCTACCCAGAATCCAGGGAATTTTGGTAAATTACAACCAATGCATTCACAATCCCTGCCGATACTTCTCTTAAGACCCTAGGATGCAAGCCTTCAGGTCCAGGGGATTTATCTGCCTTTAGTGCCATTATCTTACTGAGTACCATCTCCTTAGTGATTGTGATTGTGTTAAGTTCCTCCCCCCCTATAGCCCCTTGACTATCCACTGTTGGAATATTGTTAGTGTCCTCTACCATAAAGACTGATACAAAATATTTGTTCAGAGTTTCTGCCATCTCCATGTTCCCCATTATTAATTCCCCAGTCTCGTCCACTAAGTGCCAACATTTACTCTAGCCACTCTTTTCCTTTTTATATACCTATAGAAACTCTTGCTATCTGTTTTTATATTTTGTGCTAATTTACTTTCATAGTCTATCTTCCCTTAATCAGTTTTTTAGTCATTCTTTGCTGGCTTATAAACGTCTTCCAATCTTCTGTCGTCCCACTAGTTTTGGCCACATTGTATGCCCTTGTTTTTAATTAGATACCGTCCTTTATTTCTTTAGTTAGCCACAGATGGCTCTCTTTTCTCTTACTGCTTCAATATCCCCATGACAGGTTCCAGGAGAACCTGGTTGGAAATTGTGCTGCTACCTCTTGAAATAGCAGGCATAGCCCTGAGTTGTTATAAAGAGTACCAACATTTTATTTAAGCATATAAATGAACAAGTAAAGTCACAGTAATTTCAGGAGTTGCAAGAGAGAGAGAAAACAAAGGAATTAAATGACTCATCACCTGACTAATCACCTGATGAATCACATGACAATGACACGACACACAAATGGTGAACGTACACCCCACAGCACATTTCTCCCCTCAAAAAAAAACGATGTACTATCTATTTCACACACATCTAAACACACACATACTATCTAAACACACACATAGAGGGACTCAGAAATTCAACTAAAACAAAACACACAATCACAAGCAGGCACGATAAAACAAATAGTCCTTCAATTGAGATGCTGTTTTCCAGATCTGCGATGGGTGATTGGTGTCTGTCGTCCAGGAGTTTCGGGTGTTGTAGATGTTATTTCTTGTTTTGGAGACTGCGGACAGTCCAGAGGTCCACTGCGGACCTGCGCTTCAGAAAGTCCACAATTTTAGGAATTTTGCTTACAGGTGGCTCATTTCTGACAGGTTTAGACAGGTTAGATGCAGGAAGAATGTTCCTAATGTTGGGTAAGTCCAGAACCAGGCGTCACAGTCTAAGGATAAGGGGTAAGCCATTTAGGACCGAGATGAGGGGAAACTTCTTCACCCAGAGAGTGGTGAACCTGTGGAATTCTCTACCACAGAAAGTTGTTGAGGCCAATTCACTAAATATATTCAAAAAGGAGTTAGATGTAGT
The DNA here is from genome assembly GCF_044704955.1 of Pristiophorus japonicus. NCBI lineage: Eukaryota > Metazoa > Chordata > Chondrichthyes > Pristiophoridae > Pristiophorus > Pristiophorus japonicus. The sequence goes on along the minus strand of NC_091978.1, from coordinate 338,712,667 downwards.
CCTTACTACTAGGGGGATTAAGGGGTATGGCGAGAAAGCAGGAATGGTGTACTGAAGTTGCATGTTCAGCCATGAACTCATTCAATGGCGGTGCAGGCTCGAAGGGCCGAATGGCCTACTCCACCTATTTTCTATGTTTCTATGTTTCTATTAGAAAAATTCTGATGAGCCGATTCTCCATATTGCAAACCATCCAAATATACAGGATGAATCGATCTGATCACCATATTGTAATGTATTTCTAGCTATTTGGTGGCCAATCCCAGTGAAGAATGATCAGTAGGTTAGCCCCTCTTGTTTTTGCCAATTCCTGCAGTGTGATGAGTGTCCGACTTACACCTCATAGCCTCTAGGACCCACCACACTAGTGTATGTACCAGCACTCCAAGTACTCTGACCAGGGAGTTTCATCTGTTCTGTATCACCAGAGTGTTAGGTTAAAGTGGCTTAGCATCCCTGTCATAGTAATACTGCTGACATTGATCATGCTGAAAAATGCATGACTGTCTTTCTCGGTTGAACATCTAGGCTGTAGGAGTGTTCCCTTTATAGGATGTAGTGTCTTGCACTTACAACCTAGTCTCTGTGTAGGACATGTTCCGACACCTTCCCTTGGCATGTTGCGTCAATCTAATAGAGCTAGAAACTCTGATTGACCTTGTACTTTCTAACGGTCTTGACGGCATTCTCGGCTTTGCCATTGGACTGCAGGTAGTGAGGTGATAAGAACTTAAGAACATAAGAATTAGGAGCAGGAGTAGGCCATTCAGCCCCTCGAGCCTGCTCCACCATTCAATAAGAACATGGCTGATCTTCTACCTCAACTTCACTTTCCTACACTGTCCCCATAGCCCTTGATTCTTTTAATATTCAAAAATCTATCAATCTCTGTCTTGAATGTACTCAAAAATTGAGCCTCCACAATCATCTGGGGTAGAGAATTCCAAAGATTCAGCACCCTCTGAGTGAAGAAGTGTAATGTCTGTAAGCTTGTAATGTTTGTAGCTCCACACTGTGGATGTGGACGTATTGTGTACTGCAACTGCAAGTTTAACAATAAACAGAACCAGACAGATTTCCGGAGAATTCCGAGAGAGCTGCCTGCCATGTTAGGAAGCTGTGTGTGCTGTGCTCTGTGAAGATATCATATTTGGCGACTGAGATGGGATTTTTCGGATGATTTAAAGCTTAAATTTTGTTGCGGAAGGATTCAGCCAGCTGACAGAGAGACTTTGGAAGTTTCTGTCTTTGGAAAAAAGCTACAAAATCCGAGGTAAAATACAACACACGGTGTGAACAGCTAGAGATTAAAATGGCAGGTGTATTGGCATATTTGGGGGAATATAGACACGACTGGGAACATTTTAAAGCGTATGTGGATCGGCTAGAATTGTATTTCATTGCAAATAACATAATCGAAGTTCCAGACAATGCAGTCCAGAACCGGGCTGTGTTGGAATGTAAGAAGGCGATCTTCTTATTGGAGGTAGGTCCGGCATTATATGACACTCTTGTAAATCTGCTTGTGCCTGACGAGCCAAAGGACACAACGCTTAAAGAGCCTTTAACGAAGCTGGAGCAGCACTATAACCCCAAACCGTTAGAAATTGCTGAAAGCTATCGTTTCGTGATTCGGAATCAAAAGGCTGATTGAAGTATCAGTGATTACATCGTAGCATTAAAAAAGCTATCGATGCACTGTAATTTTGGAAACTTTCAAAACCGAGCATTACGGGATCGTTTTGTTTGTGGGGTGAAAAATGATGCGATCAGAAGGAAGTTATTGACGATGGATGACTTGACTTTTGAGATTGCTTGTCAGACAGTGAGGTCGATTAGCATGGCCAAACAATATTCCCGAGAATTAAATAATGATTACGATCATCAGTCAACTGAGATAAATCACCTGCAGGTTCAAAGTAAAAGACGGGCAGGGCCGAAAGTCTCAGAAACTGGAAATTCTAACAGAGCGTCGAAGTCGTGCTATAGGTGCCTGGGACAACACATTGTTCAAAGTTGTCCATACGTGAAGGCAGAATGTTTCTTCTGCAGAAAGACTGGGCATCTTGCGAAGGCATGCAGACTGAAGGGTAAACCAGTTTTTAAAGCTATGAGTCCAGCGTTCAAAGCTATGAGTATAAATCCCAAGAGACTACATAGTATGGAAGAACAACAACAGGACGAGGAGATGTTAGAGTTACACATCATCAGGAGCACGAGGTTAACGGACAGCGATTCGGAAAGCATCAAAATCCACATAGATGTTGCGGGATTCAAGATACCAATGGAAATCGACACGGGTGCATCCGTGAGTGTAGTACCGGAGTCACTATACCGCGACAAATTGCGTGATTTTCAACTGGAGAAATCCAAGATACAGCTGCAAGGCTACTCGGGAGAGAAAATTCCTGCAGTAGGCCGTATCATCGTACCGGTGAAATATGAGGATCAATTTCGGAACTTGCCTCTAATAGTAGTGAAAGGGACAAGCCTGCCTTACCAGAAAGAATTGGTTGAGCTCACTGAAGCTGGATTGGAGTAAGATTTTCTGTGTGGAAGCAAGATTTTCATCAATGGATGAGGTTATCAAGCAGTATCCGAAGGTGTTCTGTGAAACGGGCAGTCCAATCCAAGGCTTCAAGGCGTGTGTCAGGGTACAGAAGGACGCTAGATCGGTTTACTACAAGCCACGTTCCGTACCATATACACTCAAGGAGAAAGTTGAGCAAGAAGTCAAAAGACTAGAGACTGAGAACATTATTTGTAAGATAGATCGATGTAATTGGGCTACACCCATTGTTGTTGTACCTAAGTCCGATGGTAAGGTAAGTTTGTCTGGTGATTATAAAGTAACCATAAACCAGATTCTGGAGGATAATGTCCCCAATACATTGCCGAATACAGAAGATTTGTTCACAACACTGACAGGTGACCAGATCTTCTCAAAACTGGATCTTACGAATGCCTACTAACAGGTTGCACAAGATGAGGAGTCCAAGTCATGTTTGACTATAAGTACTCATTTAGGCCTATATCAATTTAATAGGCCCTCGTTTGGATTGTCTTCCGCCCCTGCCATATTCCAAGGGGTGATGAACCAGATTTTGCAAGGTATTGAAGGGGTAGTATGTTATTTGGATGACATACTAATTTCAGCACCAAATAGGCAAATTCATAATAACATATTGAATGAAGTCCTCAAACGACTAGAGAAGCACAGAGTACGAGTGTCTGCTCGTAAGTGTGAATTATTTAAAAACTCAGTGGAGTACTTAGGGTACAGAGTAGACAAAGATGATTTACATCCAACCATGGAAAAATTGGATGCGATCAGAAATGCACCCACTCCCAGGAATGTCACTGAACTTCGTTCATTCTTGGGTCTTTTGAACTATTATGGGAAGTTCCTACCAAATTTGGCTACAGTATTACATCCACTGAATGAACTATTGAAAAAACAGGTCCATTGGAAGTGGTCAAAAGAATGCAATACAGCATTCAAGGAGTGTAAAAGCAAACTGGTAGAGAGCACCATGTTAGTTCACGATGACATATCTAAGGAGATTAAACTAGCATGTAATGCCTCTCCGTATGGAGTTGGAGCAATAATCTCTCATGTATTAAGTAGTGGGGAGGAGAGACCAATTGCTTTTGCTTCACACACTCTCAGTGCCAGTGAGAGTAATTATGTGCAAATTGAAAGGGAAGCTTTGGCATTAATTTTTGGGGTCAAGAAGTTTCACAAATACTTGTATGGTCGTAAGTTTACCATAAGCCCCTAACAGCAATCCTCCATCCAAAGTCCCCAGTTCCAACATTAGCTGCAGCCCGAATGCAGAGATGGGCTTTGATCTTGTCAGCATATACATATGATATTGAATACAGACGATCAGCTGATCACAGTAATGCTGATGCAATGTCTAGATTGCCTTCCCCATCACAAGTTACACCCGATAGGGAAGAAGCGTTTTATTTTTCATACATTGAAGAACTGACAGTCACAGCTGAAGAGATTGGTAGAGCAACCAAACGTGACCCAGTGATGTCAAAGGTATATGAGTATATTGCAAATGGATGGCCAAACCAGGTAACAGATAAAGATACACATCCACTTTTCATTCGTAGGAATGAATTATCAGTCGATAAGGATTGTATCATGTGGGGTGCAAGAGTGGTTATACCAAATAAATTCAGATCCAAATTATTAGGAGACCTCCATGACGAGCACCTGGGAATGTGCTTGACCAAGAGTTTTGCACGCAGTTATTTATGGTGGCCAGGTCTTGATAAAGATATAGAGTACATCATGAGTCAGTGTACGACATGTCAATCGGTAAGCAAGCAACCACCACCAGTACCATTACAGCCATGGAAATGGCCTCCCAGGGTGTGGCAAAGGCTACATATTGATTTTGCTGAGTTAGAAGGACAACAATTGTTCATTGTGATTGATAGCTATTCGAAGTGGGTTGAGGTGTTTCCAATGTGGAAAATAACAAGTAAAACATTGGACATTTTACGAAAACTATTTTCTGCATTTAGCCTCCCTGAAGAAATTGTTTTGAATAATGGATTACAATTTTGTTCAGAAGAATTTGCACAATTTATAAGCAAAAATGGTGTGAAACATACCAAGGTTCCACCATACCATCCTGCTTCGAATGGTGCAGCAGCGCGCACTATACAAATTGTAAAACGTGCCCTCATAAAACAAATGTTAGATCCAAATCCAAGGAAACGACAGTTGTCATTGGATCACAAATTGGCTAATTTTTTGATTACATATTGAAATACTCCTCATACAACTACTGGTAGAACACCAGTAGAGTTGTTTCTCAAACGACAGCCACAAACCAGATTCTCGTTGTTAAAGCCAAATTTGGCACAGTCCGTAGAAGAGACACAATTAAGACAGAAAAAGAATCAGGATAGAGGTAGAGTAAAAGAGAGAAGTATGAAATTAAATCAGAAGGTGAGAGTGAAGAACCATCACCAGAAATGGTTAAAGTGGTTACCAGGAAGAGTGGTGAAGATATGTGGTCCTCGCACATATTTGGTAAAGATGTTTGATAATGGACAGGTTAGGTTTGTTCATATTGATCATATTTTACCTACAGACATGGAAGGAGTTGAAGGTGGGAATGTTTCAATTATTTCTGACTCATCAGATAATTTTGATATACCAGTAGCAAATCCTAAATCCAATGTACTGGAAACAAATCCAGGAGAGAATCCATTATCCAATCCTCAATCCATGCTAGCACATTACCCCCAATCCCATGAGCCCTAATTTTGTTTAATAACCTATTGTGTAGCACATAATCAAATGCCTTCTGAAAATCCAAATACACAACATCCACTGGTTCCCCCTTATCTATTCTACTAGTTACAATCTCAAAAAACAGATTTATCAAACATGATTTCCCTTTCATAAATCTATGTTAACTCTGTCCAATCCTATTGTTATTTTCTAAGTCACCTGTTGCCACGTCCTTAATAATAGATTCTAGCATTTTCCTTACTACTATTGTCAGGCTAACTGGTCTGTAGTTCCCTGTTTTCTCTCTCCCTCCTTTCTTAAATAGTGGGGTTATATTAGCTACCTTCCAATCTGCAGGAACCATTCTAGAATCTATAGAATTTTGGGAGATGACAAGCAATGCATCCACCATCTTTATATCCACCTCTTTCAAAACCCTACGATGTCGGCCATCAGGTCCAGGGGATTTATCAGTTTTCAGTCCCATTAATTTCTCCAGTACTATTTTTTTACATACTAATTTATTTAAGTTCCTCGCTCTCACTAGACCTTTGGATCGCCACTATTTTCAGGAGGTTTTTTTGTTTCTTCCCACATGAAGACAGACACAAAGTATTTGTTTAATTTCTCTGCCATTTCCTTATCCCCCATTATAATTTCTCTTGTCGCAGCCTGTAAGGGACCCACATTTACTTTCGCTAATCTTTTCCTTTTTACACACCTATAGAAGCTTTTAACGTCTATTTTTAATTCACTTGCTAGTTTACTCTCATATTCTATTATCGCTTTCTTAATCAATTTCTTGCTCCTCCTTTGTAGAATTCTAAAATCCTCCCAATCCTCAGGCTTTTGCTCTTTTTGTTAACATTATAAGCCTCTTCCTTTGATCTAATACTATCTTTAACTTCTCTTGTTAGCCATGGTTGGACCACTTTTCCTGTGGGGTTTTTGTGCCTTAAAGGAATGTATGTTTGTTGTAGTGATGACTGATGATGCTTTGTGTTTAAATCCCAAAGTCTTGGCAAACGCCGCAAATTCTGCGGCTGCAAATTGTGAACCATTATCCGTTACTGTGATGTCTGGTATCCCAAACCTTTCAAACGTCGCTTGAAGTTCTCTCAGAATACTGTACATAGTAACAGAAGTGAGGCTGGCAACTTGAGTAAAGTTACTGTAATTCTCACACACAATGAGCAGGGTGTGACCATGTAACTCACAACGATCGGCACCAACCTTCAACCAAGACCTAGCCACGTGCTGTTGCAATGGTTCCCTGGAGAACTACGAGGAGCCTAACAGATTTCACAATTTGCAATGAATTGCTTAAGCTCTATTGACATCCTGGGCTGTGGCAGATTTTACGGATACAACGTTCTATGCCAATGTGTGTTGAATGGGCTACTGACAGCAACTCCTTCCACAATACAGCTGGCACCGCAGGTTGCTGTTCCTTGAATATCAATTCCCCTGGAACAGTTAGTTTATCTTGAAAGTCAGAGTAGGGGGAGAAGCATTCAGGGTATCTCTGACTTAATCCCAGGCCAGACTTGCTGAATAATAACCCACAGTTGCTTCTGAACCAGGTCATTTGCTGCGGCATGATTAAGTTGTTGTCAGCGTGATTCTTCAACTGGAAGCAATTCATGATAATCCATTTCCTCCATTATACGTGTAAAATCAAAGGCATTAATTTATGGCAGGAATGCTCTGCTCAGTGTATCTGCTGGGACTATATTATACCCTTTTTTAGAAAATACTTGGAGACATAACAGCATGCTTTGAAGTCTCTTAGATATGCTGTTTAGTGGCCTGAGAACTATTGACTCTAACGGACAGTGATTCATTTCAATATTCGCCCTGTTTTGGTCATAGACATAAGCTTCAAATTTATCACAGGTGAATATGATTGCCTTCTCAATCTGGCGTATCTCATCTCTGCTGATGTCACTGCCTTTGATGCATACGTGACCAGTTGTCCATTCTGCATCATTGCGGCTCCAATTCCAAATTGAGCTGCATCGCATTGTAGAGTGACTTATTCCTTGACATTGTAACCCTTAAGAACTAGTGTGCTGGTGTTAAGTTGTTGCAGAGCCAATTCTTGCGATTCTCCCCAGAACCACGTGGCCCCCTTCTGCGTTAAATTGCTGAGTGGTTTCCTTATGTCTGACAGATGCAGGAGAAACTTACTCAGATATTGATCAATTCTCAGCAATCGCTGAATCCCTGCTATATCAGTCGATGTCGGCATCTCCACAACCATTTTAACTTTGGCTGGATCCATACAAAGTGCTCTTCCTACAGAATGTGTCCAACAACAGATACTTCTTGCACACAAAGTTTCATTTTATCCATGTTTAACATCACTCCAAGATCAGTGCATCAATATAGTAAAGTTTCTAGGTGTTATCATAGAAACATAGAAACATAGAAAATAGGTGCAGGAGTCGGCCATTTGGCCCTTCGAGCCTGCATCACCATTCAATAAGATCATGGCTGATCATTCACCTCAGTACCCCTTTCCTGCTTTCTCTCCATACCCCTTGATCCCTTTAGCCATAAGGGCCTTATCTAACTCCCCCTTGAAAAAATCCAATGAACTGACATCAACAACTCTCTGCGGTAGGGAATTCCACAGGTTAACAACTTTCTGAGTGAAGAAGTTTCTTCTCATCTAAGTCCTAAATGGCTTAGCCCTTATCCTTAGACTATGTCCCCTGGTTCTGGACTTCCCCAACATCGGGAACATTCTTCCTGCATCTAACCTGTCCAGTCCTGTCAGAATTTTATATGTTACTATGAGATCCTCTCTCATCCTTCTAAACTCCAGTGAAAACAAGCCCAGTCGATCCAGTCTCTCCTCATATGTCAGTCCAGCCATCCCGGGAATCAGTCTGGTGAACCTTCGCTGCACACCTCAATAGCAAGAACATCCTTCCTCAGATTAGGAGACCACAACTGAACACAATATTCCAGGTGAGGCCTCACTAAGGCCCTGTACAACTGCAGTAAGACCTCCCTGCTCCTACACTTAAATCCCCTAGTTATGAAGGCCAACATACCATTTGCCTTCTTCACTGCCTGCTGAACCTGCATGCCAACTTTCAATGACTGATGTACCATGACACCCAGGTCTCGCTGCAACTCCCCTTTTCCTAATCTGCCTCCATCCAGATAATATTCTGCCTTCGTGTTTTTGCCACCAAAGTGGATAACCCACATTTATCCACATTATACTGCATCTGCCATGCATTTACCCACTCACCTAACCTGTCCAAGTCACCCTGCAGCCCTTTGGCATCCTCCTCACAGCTCACACTGCCACCCAGCTTAGTGTCATCTGCAAACTTGGAGATATTACCCTCAATTCCTTCATCCAAATCATTAATGTATATTGTAAATAGCTGGGGTCCCAGCACTGAGCCCTGCGGTACCCTAATAGTCACTGCCTGCCATTCTGAAAAGGACCCATTTATCCCAACTCTCTGCTTCCTGTCTGCCAACCAGTTCTCTATCCACGTCAGCACATTACCCACAATACCATGTGCTTTAATTTTGCACACCAATCTCTTGTGTGGGACCTTGTCAAAAGCCTTTTGAAAATCCAAATATACCACATCCACTGGTTCTCCCTTGTCCACTCTACCAGTTACATCCTCAAAGAATTCTAGAAGATTTGTCAAGCAGGATTTCCCTTTCATAAATCCATGCTGACTTGAGCCGATCCCGTCACTGCTTTCCAAATGTACTGCTATTTCATCTTTAATAATTGATTCCAACATTTTCCCCACTACTGATGTCAGGCTAACCGGTCTATAATTATCCATTTTCTCTCTCCCTCCTTTCTTAAAAAGTGGTTTTACATTAGCTACCATCCAGTCCATCGGAACTGATCCAGAGTCGATAGAATGTTGGAAAATGATCACCAATGCATCCACTATTTCTAGGGCTACTTCCTTAAATACTCTGGGATGCAGACTATCAGGCCCTGGAGATTGATCGGCCTTCAATCCCATCAATTTCCCTAACATAATTTCCCGCCTAATAAGGATTTCCTTCAGTTCCTCCTTATCACTAGACCCTTGGTCCCCTAGTATTTCCGAAAGGTTATTTGTGTCCTCCTTCGTGAAGACAGAACCAAAGCACTTGTTTAACTGGTCCACTATTTTTTTGTTCCCCATTATAAATTCACCTGCATCTGACTGCAAGGGACCTACCTTTGTTTTCACTAATCTTTTTCTTTTCACATATCTATAGAAGCTTTTGCAATCAGTTTTTATGTTCCCAGCAAGCTTCCTCTCATACTCTATTTTCCCCCTCCTAATTAAACCCTTTGTCCTCCTCTGCTTATTACAAAATCCTCCCAGTCCTCAGGTTTGCTGCTTTTTCTAGCCAATTTATATGCCTCTTCCTTGGATTTAACACTATCATTAATTTCCCTTGTTAGCCACGGTTGAGCCACCTTCCCCATTTTATCATGATCTTGAATTGCTATTTCAAGTGTTTTTCCAAAACCAACCATCACAAAATAATTTACAATGACCTCTATCTCTTGCAGTTTTTCCACCAGCTCATGCATCTATTGTTGGAAAATTTCTGGTGCTGGGCTGATCCCAAATGGCATACGCTTCCAGTGGTATTGACCAAAAGGTGTGTGGAATGTTATAAGATATGATGACTTTTCATTGAGACTCACATGCCGAAACCCATTTCGGATTTTGAGAATCGTGAAGATTTTAGCACCGTGTAGGCATGATGCTACATCTTCAATCCTCGGTAGAGGATAATGTTCTTGCTTGATAGTCTTGTTTGAGTCTTGTTTAAGTCTTTAGGATCTAAGCAGATGTGTAGTGTGCCAGTCTTCTTAAGTAGGGACTAACATTGAACTGATCTATGAGGTTGGCGTTGTTACAGGAGCAATGATGTCCTATCTGATCAGACCATCCAGGGTTTCCTTCAGCTTAAAACCACTGGGACACAATGTGGGTCATGTTGGACTGGATCTACTGCCTTGTCGAGCCTGATTCGATATTCTCCCTCAACTTGTTCTACCCCACCACTGAATACCAGAGGATGTTTCAGTGTTAAACATGCCTTGGTTAGTGGTTTGTAATCATTGATCATGTATACTGTTACTCCAGTAGATGGTGTTCTATTAATTTCATCCTTAATGATGTCTATGCCCAGAGAGACCTTTTTACCCAGCAATGGTCATATAATCAATCGTGCTATCGACTAGCTTACTGTCCAGTTTACACTTATAGGGGCCAAGTTTCGGCCTGAGTTGCTCCTGTTTTTTTTGAGCAACTGGTTTAGAATGGAGTATCTTAGAAATTGCAATTCTCGGCATTTAGTTTGCTCCAGTTCTAGTCAGTTAGAACAGTTTCAGTTTGGAACAGATTTTTTTTTCAAAAGGGGACGTGTTCGGCCTGTTTTGAAAGTTTAGGCAGTGAAAACATACTCCAAACCAACTTAGAATGGAGTAAGTGTAGATTTTTGTACGCTCAGAAAAACCTTGTCTACACTTAGAAAATCAGGCGTAGGTTACAAATCAGGCGTAGGGAATGGGGGGGAGGGTTTAAAGGGAAGTTTACAAACATTAAACACTTCAGTTTTACAAATAAAGAGCCATCATCAATACTAAATGATAAATACATCAATAAATCAACCAATAAATCAATCAAAAAAAAATTAATTAAAAAATTAAAAAAATTAAAAAATCAATAAATAAAACATTTTCTACTTACTGACTGCAGCACCGGGAGTCCTCCAACAGCGTGCTGGGACAGCTCCCCCACTGTGTCACTGTCAGTGTCTCTATCTCTGTCTGTCTGTGTGTGTGTTTGAAGGGAGGGAGGTGGGGGAGGGGGAGAAGAGGGGTGGGAGGGGGAGGAAAAGGGGCGGGAGGAGGGAAGGAAGGAAGGAGAGAGGGAAGGAGGGAAGGAGAGATGGGAGGAGGGAGAGGGGAGAGGGAGGAAAGGAGAGGGGAGAGGAGGAGGAGGGAGAGGGGAGGGAGGGAAGGAGAGGGGAGGGAGGGAAGGAGAGGGGAAGGAGGGAAGGAGAGAGGAGGGAAGGAGGGGGGAGGGAGGGGGGAGAGGAGGGGAGAGGGGAGGGAGGGAGAGAAGGAGGCTGAACGGCCGGGCCCAAGACTTCAGGCTGGATTTACAGGTAGGTGGCGTCGGGCGTCGGGTCTCGGGTCCGGGGGGGGGGGTGTCGCGGAAATCGGAGGGGGGGTGTCGCGGAGATCGTGGGGGGGGGGGTTTCCGCGGAGATCGGGGTGGGTCGTGGAGATCAGGGGGGGTCACGGAGATCGGGGGGGTTGCGGAGATCGGGAGGGGTCGCGGAGATCAGGGGGGGTCGTGGAGATCGGGGGTGTCGTGGAGATTGGGGGGGTCACGGAGATCGGGGGGAAAGAGAGAGTCGCGGAGGTTGGGAGAGGGGGGAGAGAGAGTCGCGGAGGTCGGGGGGGAGAGAGTCGCGGAAGTCGGGGGGGGAAGAGAGTCGCGGAGATCGATGGGTGGCGGGGGGAGAGAGAGAGTCGCGGAGGTCGGGGGGGGTGGAGAGAGAGTCGCGGAGGGCGGGGGAAGATAGTCGCGGAGGTTGGTTCTTTATCTATTGCTCTAGCTGTCTGTCTGAGTGCAGCCGATTATTTTGCACAGCATTTTGCTGCAAAATGTTTGCTCTTTCCCCACTTGCTGCACATGTTCCCAAAGACTGGGTAAAACACTCTCTTATGGAATTCATGTTTCTTCCTGCAGTTCCAGCACTGACAAGACTTTGAGAATTCTTGAGCATTGTCCCAAAACTTGCCTCTGTGGGGCTTTCCTTGGCTTTAAGTATCACACTCAAATTCTGTCCCTTCAACTCTCCGATGACTTTGAGTTGCACCATCTTGCTTTCAGCCGCATGACAAATCTCATCTGTCTTCAACAAGGTTACATTACTTTTTAGAGCAGTTCTTCTCCCACCCTCCTCTCAAATCCACAATTTCAAACACGAGTAGGTTTCTGAGTATCTATTTTTTAAATTCATTCAAGGGATGTGGGCATTGCTGGCAAGGCCAGCATTTATTGCCCATCCCTAATTGTCCTTGAGAAGGTGGTGGTTCTTTACAGCAAAATTCTAAAGGGTCAAAGTGTATTAAAAAGACAAGCCTGAAGGCTCTGTGCCTCAATGCAAGGAGCATTCGGAATAAGGTGGACGAATTAACTGTGCAGATAGCAGTTAACGGATACGATGTGGTTGGCATCAAGGAGACATGGCTCCAGGGTGACCAAGGCTGGGAACTCAACATCCAAGGGTATTCAACATTTAGGAAGGATAGACAGAAAGGAAAAGGAGGCGGGGTGGCGTTGCTGGTTAAAGAGGAAATTAATGCAATTGTAAAGAAAGACATTAGCTTGGATGATATGGAATCGGTATGGGTGGAGCTACGGAATACCAAAGGGTAGAAAACGCTAGTGGGAGTTGTGTAAAGACCTCCAAACAGTAGTAGTGATGTTGGGGAGGGCATCAAACAGGAAATTAGGGGTGCATGCAATAAAGGTGCAGTAATTATCATGGGTGACTTTAATATGCATATAGATTGGGCTAACCAAACTGGAAACAATACGGTGGAGGAGGATTTCCTGGAATGCATAAGGGATGGTTTTCTAGATCAATATGTCGAGGAACCAACTAGGGGGGAGGCCATCTTAGACTGGGTATTGAGTAATGAGAGAGGATACATTAGCAATCTCGTTATGCGAGGCCCCTTGGGGAAGAGTGACCATAATATGGTGGAATTCTACATTAGGATGGAGAATGAAACAGTTAATTCAGAGACCATGGTCCAGAACTTAAAGAAGGGTAACTTTGAAGGTATGAGTCGTGAATTGGATAGGATAGATTGGCAAATGATACTTAACGGGTTGACAGTGGATGGGCAATGGCAGACATTTAGAGACCGCATGGATGAACTACAACAATTGTACATCCCTGTCTGGCATAAAAATAAAAAAGGGAAGGTGGCTCAACCATGGCTATCAAGGGAAATCAGGAATAGTATTAAAGCCAAGGAAGTGACATGCAAATTGGCCAGAAATAGCAGCGAACCCGGGGACTGGGAGAAATTTAGAACTCAACAGAGGACAACAAAGGGTTTGAATAGGGCAGGGAAAATAGAGTACGAGAGGAAGCTTGCAGGAAACATTAAAATGGACTGCAAAAGCTTCTATAGATATGTAAAGAGAAAAAGGTTAGTAAAGACAAATGTAGGTCCCCTGCAGTCAGAATCAGGGGAAGTCATAACTGAGAACAAAGAAATGACAGACCAATTGAAGAAGTACTTTGGTTCGGTATTCACTAAGGAGGACACAAACAACCTTCCAGATATAAAAGGGGTCAGAGGGTCTAGTAAGAAGGAGGAACTGAGGGAAGTCCTTATTAGTCGGGAAATTGTGTTGGGGAAATTGATGGGATTGAAGGCCGATAAATCCCCAGGACCTGATGGACTGCATCCCAGAGTACTTAAGGAGGTGGCCTTGGAAATAGCAGATGCATTGACAGTCATTTTCCAACATTCCATAGACTCTGGAGGGGTGGAGGGTAGCCAATGTAACCCCACTTTTTAAAAAAGGAGGGAGAGAGAAAACAGGGAATTATAGACCAGTCAGCCTGGCATCGGTACTGGGTAAAATGATGGAATCAATTATTAAGGATGTCATAGCAGCGCATTTGGAAAGAGGTGACATGATAGGTCCAAGTCAGCATGGATTTGTGAAAGTGAAATCATGCTTGACAAATCTTCTGGAATTTTTTGAGGATGTTTCCAGTAGAGTGGACAAGGGAGAACCAGTTGATGTGATGTATTTGGACTTTCAGAAGGCTTTCGACAAGGTCCCACACAAGAGATTAATGTGCAAAGTTAAAGCACATGGGATTGGGGGTAGTGTGCTGACGTGGATTGAGAACTGGTTGTCAGACAGGAAGCAAAGAGTCGGAGTAAATGGGTACTTTTCAGAATGGCAAGCAGTGACTAGTGGGGTACCGCAAGGTTCTGTGCTGGGGCCCCAGCTGTTTACATTGTACATTAATGATTTAGATGAGGGGATTAAATGTAGTATCTCCAAATTTGCGGATGACACTAAGTTGGGTGGCAGTGTGAGCTGCGAGGAGGATGCTATGAGGCTGCAGAGTGATTTGGATAGGTTAGGTGAGTGGGCAAATGCATGTCGATAAATGTGAAGTTATCCACTTTGGTTGTAAAAACAGAGAGACAGACTATTATCTGAATGGAGACAGATTAGGAAAAGGGGAGGTGCAACGAGACCTGGGTGTCATGGTACATCAGTCATTGAAGGTTGGCATGCAGGTACAGCAGGCGGTTAAGAAGGCAAATGGCATGTTGGCCTTCATAGCGAGGGGATTTGAGTACAGGGGCAGGGATGTGTTACTACAGTTGTACAGGGCCTTGGTGAGGCCACACCTGGAGTATTGTGTTCAATTTTGGTCTCCTAACTTGAGGAAAGACATTCTTGCTATTGAGGGAGTGCAGCGATTCCCGGGATGGCAGGACAGACATATCAAGAAAGACTGGATCAACTGGGCTTGTATTCACTGGAGTTCAGAAGAATGAGAGGGGTTCTCATAGAAACGTTTAAAATTCTGACGGGTTTAGACAGGTTAGATGCAGGAAGAATGTTCCCAATGTTGTGTAAGTCCAGAACCTGGGGCCACAGTCTAAGGATAAGCAGTAAGCCATTTAGGACCGAGATGAGGAGAAACTTCTTCACCCAAAGATTGGTGAACCTGTGGAATTCTCTCCCACAGAAAGTTGTTGAGGCCAATTCACTAAATATATTCAAAAAGGAGTTAGATGTAGTCAGGGCGATCAAGGGGTATGGCGAGAAAGCAGGAAGGGGGTGCTGAAGTTGCATGTTCAGCCATGAACTCATTGAATGGCGGTGCAGGCTCGAAGGGCCGAATGGCCTACTCCAACACCTATTTTCTATGTATCTATGTTTCTATACAATGGAGGGTGTCCTCAGTCTGAAGACGGGACAACGTCTTCACATGACTGTGCGGTGGCCACTGCTACCAATGCTGTCATGGACAGATGCATCTGTAACAGGTGGATTGCAGAGGGTGAGGTCAAATAGGATATTCCTTCCTGTTGGTTCTCTCACCGTCTGTCACAGGCCCATTCTGGCAGTTATTTCCTTCAGAACTCGACCAGCTCGGTCAGCACTGAGCCACTCTTGAGATGGACATTGAAGTGCCCCACCTAGAGTACATTCTGTGCCCTTGCTACTCTCAGTGCTTCTTCCAAGTGGTGTTCAACATGAAACAGTACTGATTCATCAGCTGAGAGAAGGCAGTAGGTGGTAATCAGCAGCAGGTTTCCTTGCCCAAGCTTGATTTGAAGCTATGAGATGGCATGGACTCCAAAGTCAAAGTGGAGGACTCCCAGAGCCACTCCCTCACAACTGTATACCACTATGCCACCACCACTGGTGGGTCTGTCCTGCCGGTGGGATACGACATATCCAGGGATGGTGATGGAGGAGTTTGGGACATTAGCTGAAAGGTATGATTCTGTGAGTATGACCATGTCAGGCTGCTGCTTGAGTCGTCTGAGGGACAGCTCTCCCAATTTTGTCATGAGTCCCCTGAGTTTGGTGAGGAGGGTGTCTGGCATGGTAAAGTTGAACCCGCTCCCTTTGGCGAGCTCCACCAGCATCCTGCATTCCAGGCTCACGCAAATCTCTTCCAGTTTTCCGCAACATTCACGTCGTGGATTTCGACTGCCTGAGTTGATGGTCGAGCACCTTGCAATGTCATTCTCTACATGCTTTTCTTTTCGCATAACTTAAAAAACCATGCTGGTCATCGAGATGTTCATCAAAATAATGAAATCGTTTTAAACAATAACCACCACCACTGGCACCATGTGTTGATAACTTGTTAAATAGCAGACTTAGCCGTGAGTTGTTATAAAGAGCACCAATGTTTTATTTAAGCACATAAATTATCAAGTAAACTTTCAGAAATTTCAGGATCTGCAAGAATCTGCTGCTTTGCTGGACCACACAGAGGAAAGAGAGGGAGAAATCAATGGAATCACCTGACTCATCACCTGGCCAATCACCTGAAAAATCACATGACAAATCACACGACTCAGACCCAAGCACATATAGCCAACGTCTGCACTGCATCAAAGAACCATGAGCCCCATTTTACTTTCTTTCAGCCTGACTGGTGGGGGTCGGAGTCTTGAGTGGTGTCATTAGCTGGGGTCACCCTGGTCTCCATTATTCCTGATTCTTCAAAGTCTGATTGCACTGTTGACTGTTACAAGACACAAGCTTTGTGGCGGCTGTCAGGATATGTTATCGTCACCTGCATTATTCTGTTGCAGCGGTCCGAAACCTCCAGGACATTGATGGACTGGCATCTCTTTTGATTCACATATGCTGCAGGATTGTTATTTGGCGGCCTGATGTCATCAATGGTGCCCTGTACTCCGGGAAACCTAGCCACCTGGTAGAGTCAGCATGGATTTATGAAGGGGAAGTCATGTTTGACAAATTTGCTGGAGTTCTTTGAGGATGTAACAAACAGGATGGATAAAGGGGAACCAGTGGATGTGGTGTATTTGAACTTCCAGAAGGCATTTGACAAGGGGCCACATAAAAGGTTACTGCACAAAATAAAAGTTCACGGGATTGGGGGTAATATATTAGCATGGAGAGAGGATTGGCTAACTAACAAAGAACAGAGAGTTGGGATAAATGGTTCATTCTCTGGTTGGCAACCAGTAGCAAGTGGGGTGCCACAGGGATCAGTGCTGGGACCCCAACTATTTACAATCTACATTAACGACTTGGAAGAAGGGACTGAGTGTAATGTAGCCAAGTTTGCTGATGATACAAAGACGGGAGAAAAAGCAATGTGTGAGGAGGACACAAAAAATCTGCAAAAGGACATAGACAGGCTAAGTGAGTGGGCAAAAATTTGGCAGATGGAGTATAATGTTGGAAAGTGTGAGGTCATGCACTTTGGCAGAAAAAAATCAAAGAGCAAGTTATTATTTAAATGGAGAAAGATTGCAAAGTGCCGCAGTACAACTGGACCTGGGGGTACTTGTGCATGAAACACAAAAGGATAGTGTTATGTAATGATGTGTGTATCGTCCCAGTACCTTAAATGTATTGTAAGTACTATGCCACACCACAGAGGGCGCTGCGGTGGGAAACTCTGGTAGTACCGGTAACAAGGGCTAAATAAGGCTGACCACCACACCTGGGAGGCACTCTCAAGCTGAACAATAAAGGACGAAGGTCACAGCAGTTAGACTTACACCAGACCGTGTGGAGTCAGTGATTTGTGTGCTACATACACCACATTAGCAACGAGGAAGCCGACGAACTCCATGCAACCATGGCTACTCTGGGCTCGCTAAAGGATTTTACCGTGGGCAATGATTGGGAGGCCTTTACGGAAAGGCTCGAGTACTACTTCACAGCAAATGACCTGACGGAGGACACATACGCAATGAGAGGGAAGCGTAAGGCGATATTGCTCTCCAGTTGTGGAGATGAGGTTTACTGTCTCGTCAGGAATTTGCTGGCACCTGGGAGCGTCAGGGACAAGTCATACGAGGAGCTGACTGAACTCATTCGTGACCAGTTGAAACCGAAGGAGAGCATCCTCACGGCCAGATACAAATTTTACCATCACTGCAGACCTGAGGGCCAGGATGTCACCAAATATGCTGCGGACCTCAGGAGACTCGCGACGCCGTGTGATTTTGGGGCACACCTTGATGAGGCTTTGCGGGACGTTTTCGTTATGGGGATTGGCCACGAGGGCCTCCTTCACAAGCTGCTGGCCATGGAACCCACAGTCACTCTGACAAAGGCCATCGCCATCAG
Source organism: Pristiophorus japonicus (assembly GCF_044704955.1). Classification (NCBI taxonomy): domain Eukaryota; kingdom Metazoa; phylum Chordata; class Chondrichthyes; family Pristiophoridae; genus Pristiophorus; species Pristiophorus japonicus. Next base: position 338,694,493 of record NC_091978.1, on the reverse strand, counting down.
CCGGGCATATATGACCTCGACTTGCAGCACCAAGCAAATGATCCACACAGTCTCGAACCCGGCAGGCACTGTCCACAGGATAGCGCCCACCACGGACAAAACTGCAGAATGTGGCTCTGCCCGGGGCAGAGAGCACGGACCTCGGGATCCTGGAGCTCAGAGTCTGCCGAGGGGGGCCAATCAAGCAGCACCATGCTAGCGCTGTGGAGGAAGCCATGGGGCTCACCGGTGCGGGTTTGCGGAGTATACGTGCAATACCTGCCACGTTAAAGGCCACCTTCAGCGTATGTGTAAAAGAAATCGGAGTCACCATGTGGCTGAGGAGATGGGGGATGATCCACTGTTCAGCAAGGAGCAGGTAGAAGAAGATGAGGTGCTTGAACTGTATACGTGCACCGACGATTCGCCCCCAGTGATAAGTGAAGTAAAAATCAACGGAGTCCCAGTGAGTATGGAAGTGGACACGGGCTCGGGTCCGTCGTTGATGAGTTGGAGAACTTTTGATAAACTGTGGATTAACCCAGCTGCACGACCCAAGCTGGTCCCGGTCACGGCGAAGCTGCGTACCTACACTAGGGAACTAATACCTGTTCTCGGCAGAGCGATGGTGCAGGTATCCCACGGGGATGAGACACACGCTTTATCTTTGTGGGTCATTGCAGGCGATGGGCCGACGCTCCTCAGCCGGAGGTGGATGGGAAAGGTCCGTGGGAGCTGGGAAGACTTCATCACTCCACAAGCAGCTGCTCCCCGGGGTGCTGCCATGCCCCGGGTCCCCAGAGAGCAGCGCCGACCAAGCTGGAGCTGCAGCCTCAATCGCCCACAGGCAAGCCCCAGGCCCGGACCTCACACAGAGACCCTGCAGCCCCAGCCCCCACAGGCAAGCAGCCCTGCACAGAGGGGCCTAGTGGGGGGGGAGTGAGCTGGCGGGGCGCTGCGGGCATGGTGCTGAGGGATCCAGGGGCCGGCGGTTCGGAAGGGCCCCGCAGAGGAAGAGGCCATTGGGCGGGCCCCGCCGAGGAGCTGGTAGCGTCGGGCGGCGGCAGCAGCTGGGGGTCGGCGGCCATGGCAGCCGCAGGGGAGGCCGCTACGGAGGCCGCGGGGGACGCAGCAAGTGCGGCCGCTGGAGAGGCCACGGCGGCCGCAGGAGATGCGGCAAGACAGGTGGCAGCGGAGGGGATCGGAGGCTGCGACGGTGGAGGGCATTCGGAGCAGCGGAGAAGAAGATGGCGGCAGCATCGTCTCGGAGCTGCAGAGCATAAAAGATGGCGGCGCCCAAGGAGAAGCCTCGTGGAATCCTCCTGTATCAAAGATGGTGCCTTAAAGAGGAAATGCACCCGGGAGTCTTAAAAGGGCCTTACAAAGAGGTGGTCCCCACAAAGGACTTCTGTTTGGCAGAGCGAGTCTAAAATAAGCTATGTTAATGTGAGATAGTGAATTTATAATAAGAATTACTTTTTTTTATGCTGAATGGCCACTGTATTTGTGTAAAATAATAGATGAAGTACAATTAATGATAACGTCTAACAAGGAAATCAAGGTTCCGCTACCAGTCAATAACCAGTTAATGTACCATATAAAATGTACCATACTAACGTACTGTCTATGCCCACCTGCCTTCCACTGGACAAGTGTGATGTTATGTAATGATGTGTGTATCGTTGTCCTGCGTCCAGGTGGGGGTGGGGGGGAGGTGATGTTAGGTAATGATGTGTGTATCGTCCCAGTACCTTAAATGTATTGTAAGTACTATGCCACGCTGCGGTGGGAAACTCTGGTAGTACCTGTAACAAGGGCTATATAAGGCTGACCACCACACCTGGGAGGCACTCTGGAGCTGAATAATAAAGGACAAAGGTCACAGCAGTTAGACTTACACCAGACTGTGTGGAGTCAGTGATTTGTGTGCTACATACACCACATAGTATGCATGTACAGCAAGTGATCAGGAAGGCCAATGGTATCTTGGCCTTTATTGCAAAGAGGATGGAGTATAAAAGCAGGGATGTCTTGCTACAGCTATACAAGGTATTGGCGAGGCCACACCTGGAATACTGTGTGCAGTTTTGGTTTCCATATTTACGAAAGGATATACTTGTTTTGGAGGCAGTTCAGAGAAGGTTAACTCGGTTGATTCCGGGGTTGAGAGGGTTGACTTATGAGGAAAGGTTGAGTAAGTTGGGCCTCTACTCATTGGAATTCAGAAGAATGAGAGGTGATCTTATTGCAACGTATAAGATTATGAGGGGGCTTGACAAAGTGGATGCAGAGAGAATGTTTCTACTGATAGGGGATACTAAAACTAGAGGGCATGATCTTAGAATAAGGGGCTGCCCATTTAAAACAGAGATGAGGAGGAATTTCTTCTCTCAGAGGTTTGTAAATCTGTGGAATTTGCTGCTTCAGAGAGCTGTGGAAGCTGGGACATTGAAGAAAATTAAGACAGAAATAGACAGTTTCTTAAACGATAAGGGAATAAGGGGTTATGGGGAGCGGGCGGGGAAGTGGAGCTGAGTCCATGATCAGATCAGCCATGATCTTATTGAATGGCGGAGCAGGCTCGAGGAGTCGTATGGCCTACTCCTGTTCCTATTTCTTATGTTCTTATGTTCTAAGTAGTAGGCCCTATTCAGTCACTCGCTCATTTCTGCTGAGAAGTGACAAACATTCTCCCCTGGCAAACAAGGGTGCAGTGATAGTGTACGGACAGATGACTTATCTGAAAAACGTCACCAGTAGTAGCTTGAAAAGATCTGGTTGCAAAGAATATTTCAATGTGACAGGGTAGCCTTGATGCTGGATGTCACCTGCAGGTCAGGCAGCAGAATATGGCACAACTCAGTGACTTCTGCCTCCCTGCTGACTTGTAGACTGTGGAGGCAGATCTCTTTCAACATAGCTCGTAGTAGCTGTGTTTGAGTTGTTTAGAATAATTCCTGGGCATTCTGCTTCGCCAGTGCACCTGGCTCTTTCTCTTCCATAGCTGACACTGACATTGGCCAAGCTCAGTGGCATGCCCACGAGTAGTACTGCCTACAGTTTCAGGGGAAAACTGGGGATAGCAGGAAATGCACTGTTGGAGGTGAGCACCAAAGGAGTTCTGAATTAACAGAAAACAGTAGAAGGCAGCAGCATAAAAAAACACTCGCAGTAGTTCAGACAGTATGCAAATGTCAATAACATGAGAACCTAGTTTTAATGGCGGAGTTCTTGAATGAAAAGCTTGAGAGCCTCCCAGTTCCACTCAGCAAATCAAGAACTGCATTGCAAAAAGACATGGACAATCTGGAGTGGGACCAATTTAAATTTATTGGCCCTGAATTTCCGTGGGAGTTGTCCCAACAGGTGATTGCCGGGGCCCCCAGAGAAATGAAGTGAATGGCTGAAAACGGCTATCTATGTTGCTTCCCTGGTGTCCCCACCGATCTCCCGCTGACATCATGGCAAGAGCTCAGGACAACCCCCATAGAGGGCTGAATTTTTCGTGGTGGAGCGGGCACAATCAGGGGCGGGCCGGGTGGGAAAGTTGTTATTTTTGACAGTGAGTCGGGAACCCGCTATCAGCTCGCTCCTGCACGCCTTTCCCACAGGACCGTCTGTCATCGTAGACTGACCCGACCTGCAGCTGCGGGGGACCCAATTTAAATCATTACGAAGGTACTTTACAAGCATTTAAGAGCCTTTTCCCACTATTTTTTTTAATTTCCCTGCATGGCCATGGGATTCATACAGCTCGGGAACCATTGCTCTAGCTAATTACTTGACAGCCTGAAAAACAAACCAAAATAAAAACATGTTGATTAAATCAGCCAACAGATTGATGGAGATTCTGTACTACTTGAAAAGCTACTGGTAAATGTGAATTACTCACCGCCTTCCCACTGAACAGTAATTGCAGTGAATTGACCTGCACTATAAAAAATAACATATACTATTTAATTATATTTTTGTGTTGTTTCTGGTCAGATTTGTCACACAGTTTACTGGGATTGTCCAGTTACCACATTAAACCGAGTCATTAACCATAGCAATTTCATTCTCATCACTCATTCCATTGGTTCAATTTGCTTTCAGTACCTGAATATAACTAATTTAATTTTTCAGTCTGAGACCTTAGGGTGAATTTCTGCAGAGGTTCTCTCACTTGTCCCCTGTCCCTCTTCAATGAAAGGGCTTCATAAATCCAAGAAACACATCATAAGCACTGCTTACACTGTTTGTCAGGGATTCCACAGCTCTTCTGCTGAACTTGCATAAGATTGTAAATCCACCCCTTTACAATTATATTTAAAATCTGCTTAATTTTGTGTATTACCTATATACATATAAGAACATAAGAAATAGGAGCTGGAGTAGGCCATTTGGCCCTTCGAGCCTGCTCCGCCATTCAACAAGATCATGGCTAATCCTCTACCTCAACTCCACCTTCCCGCACTGTCCTCATAACCCTTAATTCACTTAGTTCCTAAATATTTGTTGACCTCTGTCTTGAATATACTCAATGATTGATAATTCACAGCTCTCTGAGATAGAGAATTCCAAAGATTCACAACCCTTTGAATGAAGAAATTTCTCCTCATCTCAGTCCTAACTGACTGATCCCTTATTCTGAGAATGTGTTCTAGATTCCCCAGCCAGGGGAAACATTTTCTCAGCATTAACCCTGTCAAGCACTGTAAGAATTTTCTATGTTTCAATTTGATCACCTCTCATTCTTCTTAACTCTAGGGAATAAAAGCCTAGTCTACTCAATCTCTCCTCTTAGGGCAATCCCCTCTTCCCAGGAACCAGTCTAGTGAACCTCCGTTGCACTCTAAGGCACATATGTCTTTCATTAGGTAAGGAGACCAAAACTGTACACAGTATTCCAGGTGTAGCCTCACCAATGCCCTGTATAATTGTAGTAAGACTTCTACTCTAATCCCTTTGTAATGAAAGCTAACATATAATTTGCTTTCTAATTGCTTACTGACCCTGCATATTAACTTTTTGTGATTCATGTACAAGGACTCGCAAATCCCTCTGAATGCAAACATTTCCCAGTCTCACCATTCAAAAAATATTCTGTTTTTTTGTTTTTCCTACCAAAGTAGACAACTTCACACTTCCCAACATTGTATTCCATTTGCCATGTTCTTTCCCAATCAATCAACGTGACTAAATCTCTCTACAGCCTATTTGCAACCTCCTCACAGCTTACTTTCCCACATAACTTTGTATCATCAGCAAATTTGGATACATTACACTTAGTCCCTTCATCTAATTGTAAATAGCTGAGGCTCAAGCACTGATGCTTGCGGTACCCCACTAGTTACTGCCAACCGAAAAAAGTCCAGTTTATTTCCTACTCTCTGTTTTCTGTCCATTAATCAATCCTCTATCCATGCTAATATATTACACCAAATCCTATGTCTTAATGTTGTGTAATAACCTCTTGTGTGGCACCTTATAGAATGCTTTTTGAAAATCCAAATACACTACATCCACTGGTTTCCCCTTATCCATCCTGCTAGTTAAATCTTCAAAAAACTCTTAACAGATTTGGCAAATATGATTTCCCTTTCATAAACCATGCTGACTCTGCCTCATCATATTACGATTTTCTAAGTATCCAGTTACCATGTCCCTAATAATAGTTTCTAACATTTTGCCTACTGCTGATGTCAGGCTAACTGGCCTATAGTTTCCTGTTTTTTCTCTTCATTCTTTCTTAAATAGCAGGGTTATGTTTACTACCTTCCGATCCTTAGGGTCTGTTCTAGAATTTAGCGAATATTGAAAATTAATACAGGTACAATATCCCGATTCCGGAATTCCAAAAAATGGAATTGTCCGAAAAGTGGACATTTCTGAAGCGGCCAGGATGGCAACATCAGGCAGCGAACTATGAGGAAACCGGTAAAAAATGCAACGCCAGGGGGTCATGGGTGGTGGGAATCGACGAGTGGCGAGGAGCGGAGGAGGCCATGAATTGGCAAGTGCGAATTGGCGAACAGAGGAGCGGCGTGAATCAGCGAGCGGTGAGGAGTGGAGGAGCGGCGTGAATCGGCGAGTGATGAGGAGCAGAGGTGTGGTGATGTCCGAAATCCGCCAAAACCCAAAATCCGGCATGAATTTGGTCCCGAGGATTCTGGATTTCAGACTGGTGATTTTCTTGTCCGAAATCCTGAAAAACCCAAAAACTTGCATGGATTCGGACCCGAGGATTCCGGATTTCAGACATTGTACCTGTATCGCTATCTCTGCAGTTATCGCTTTAAAACATTTTTTATTTTTACCAGTTACTGATACAAAAGTCTATAGATTTGTGACTAAATCACCAATAATTTCAGAATTAATGTACTTTTTAAATTATGTTCTGGATCGTATTTGTAAATGGAGCTGTATTACATAATGATAATTTTATTGAAATATTTCTTTGTCACTAATATATAACTTTTATTATATGATTGTACAGTAAAGATTCAACATTCACTATGTTAGATTGAACTTAAAATTTAATGTGGCCAGGGTCCCATTAAGGATCCCAGCTTAAAACGCATCATGAGTGATGTCACCAGACCGGCTCCATCTAATTGGGCTGGCTAACCGACATGACAATGGCACACCCAGCCCAATTGACACTGCAAAGTCCTTCTCACCAACATCGGGGTACTTGTGCCAAAATTGGGAGAGCTGTCATACAGACTAGTCAAGTAACAGCCTGACATAGTCATACTCACAGAATCATAGCTTTCAGCCAATGTCCCAGACTCCTCCATCACCATCCCTAGGTATGTCCTGTCCCACCGGCACGACAGACCCACCAGGAGTGGCGGCACAGTGTTATACAGTCGGGAGGGAGTGGCCTTGTGAGTTCACAACTTAACTCCGGACGCCATGAAGTCTCATGGCTTCAGGTCAAGCATGGGCAAGGAAACCTCCTGTTGATTACCACCTACCGTCCTCCATCAGCTGATGAATCAGTACTCCTCCATGTTGAACACCACTTGGAAGAAGCACTGAGAGTAGCAAGGACACAGAATGTACTCTGGGTGGGGCACTTCAATGTCCATCATCAAGAGTGTCTCAGTAGAACCACTACTGACCGAGCTGGCCGAGTCCTTAAGGACATAGCTGCCAGACTGGGCCTGCAGCAGATGGTGAGAGAACCAACATGAGGGAAAAATCTACTTGACCTCATCCTCACCAATCTACCTGTTGCAGTTGCATCTGTTCATGACAACATTGGTAGCAGCAACAATCACACAGTCATTATGGAAATGAAGTCCCATCTTCAAACGGATGACACCATCCATCCTGTTGTGTGGCACTACTATCATGCTAAATGGGATAGATTCAGAACAGATCTAGCAGCTCAAAACTGGGCATCCATGAGATGCTGTGGGCCATCAGCAGCAACAGAATTGTATTCTAATACAATCTGAAACCTCATGGTTCGGCATATCCTTCACTCTACCATTACCATCAAACCTGGGGACCAACTCCGGTTCAATGAAGAGTGTTGAAGAGCATGCCAGGAACAGCACCAGGCATACATGAAAATGAGGTGCCAACCTGGGGAAGCTGCAAAATAGGACTACATGCATGCTAAACAGCAGAAGCAGCATGCTATAGACAAGGCTAAGTGATCCCACAACCAACGGATCAGATTAAAGCTCTGTAGTCCTGCCACATCCAGTCGTGAATGGTAGTGGTCCAGAAGGAGGAAGCTCTATGAATATCCCCATCCTCAATGATGGCGGAGCCCAGCACATGGGTGCAAAAAAAAAAGGCTAAAGTGTTTACAACCAGCTTCAGCCAGAAGTGCCAAGTGGATGATCCATATCAGCCTCCTCCTGAGGTCCCCACCATCACAGAAGCCAGTCGTCAACCAATTCGATTCACTCCACGTGATATCAAGAAACGGCTGAATGCACTGGATACAGCAACAGCTATGTGCCCTACAACATCCCGGCTGTTGTGCTGAAGACTTGTGCTCCAGAACTAGCCTCTAGCCAAGCTATTCCAGTACAGCTACAACACTGACATTTATCCGCCAATATGGAAAACTGCCCAGGTATGTCCTGTTCACAAAAAGCAGGACAAGTCCAATCCGACCAATTCCTGCCTCATCAGTCTACTCTCAATCATGGCCATTCCATCATCATCACTGGGTCAAAATCCTGGAACTCCCTCCCTAACAGCACTGTGGGAGTACCTTCACCACACGGATTGCAGCCTTTCAAGAAGGTGGCTCACCACCATCTTCTCAAAGGCAATTAGGGATGTGTAATAAATGTTGGCCTTGCCTGTGATGCCCACATCCCATGAACAAAAAAAAAAGGTTGGTGGGCTTAATAGGCCCCATTAAGATAAGTTTGTTTTTGTACTGAGCGATGGAGCCAACTGCAGGTTCGGGACGCGCCATGGAAAATGGCCACACCAAACCCGCCAAGGTAAGGAAAATTCTGGCCAGAAATTCAGGGCCTATAGTCTGTAATGGAGCCAGCAGATGTACAAAATGCTGCCTCAAAATCTTGAAAAACCTTTTCTCTCACACGGGGTAATTTTGCGGTGGGTCAGCGGGTGCAATCGCTGGTGGGTCCGGTGGGAAATGTTTGTTTTTGACAGAGGGTAGGGACCCCACTCTCAACCCGCCACCACGCGCCTTTCCCAAATATCGGGTCAGTCAACGCTGATCAGACCCGACACGCAGCACTGCGGGAGGCAATTCAGGTCATTATGACCATGTTAACAGATCATTAAGAACAATTTTGAGCTCAATTTCAGAGTTTACCAGGTCTCCCATGGGGTCTATGCTGCTTGGGGGATCATGCCAGGTAAGCAGGTCGGGAGTTGAATGGCAATGGAATAATTGCATTACTTGACAGCTGCAAATGTGCTATAAAAGTTCACATCTCACAGCTGCTCTCTTTCCAAGCTCAGAAGCTGTTGCTTACTGCATTTGGATGACAGATTGGGCTTTATGCAGGTTGCAAGTGTTTTGAGCAAACTCTCTATCCAATGTCACCTCATTGGAACAACCTCTGTCACCATTGACAGATCTCTTCTGTCATCTCAAGTTCACCTGCCATCTATTACATCAGCATCGGTGCCCTTGAAGCTATCTCAGCTTGGTCCTCAGAATCCCACCACGATAAGCCCCAGCACCAGCAGCACCAACAACAACATCAACTGATGCTGCACAGGACACAGAGCATCAGCACCCAACCACATTGCTGCCCGGGATGTCAGGGATGGCCTTACCATGGCCAGATTTACATTACTTGACGCTGTACACCCTGACTGCCACATGATGCGCCAGGTTGGCACCACCCCACACCAACACCATAAAGCATCCCTAAAATGCCCAAGCCATTCCTTTCACACTCATCACCATTGCAGGGAATACAGTTATGTCTCACCATTCACTGCAATTCACTAAGCCACTTCCAAAGGTACACACAGATCCGTTCAAGAATGCAAAATGTTAACAGAAACAAAATGCCTGCTTATGTCCTCCTGAGCAATGTGCAACCAGACCTCATTGGTCTCCTGGGGAGGTCTTTTCCACCCATGGAAGGAAAGAGAACTCGCATGCATACAGTGACTCCCTCCATAAGTATACGGAGGGAGTCATGGGAGAGCTAGGTACAGCCGTGCACCTTTGTGCAGTGCTTGTCTGTGTTTGCAGCACTTGAATGCTATAGAACACTGATAGCACAACTGTCAAACTAAATTTTCACATGGTCCCTTTAAGGAAACTGGCTGATGAAGCGTCATCAAATCACATCATCAGACCCGCTTTCTGCAATTGGCCGGCAAACACGCTGGGCGGGCTAGCAAGCCCAATTGGGGAAAATCATTTTGGACAGTGGGCTGGAGCTGGCAGCAAGGCCAGGACCTGCCATCGTCATCCTCTGCCACGGACCCGTCAAAGTAGGGGAAATCACGGCCGCAGAATCAGGCATTCAGCACCAAGTGCATTGAAGCTTCTCCTCCTGATTCTGTAGGCTTTACATATGGCTGAAGAGGGCCAGAACCACAAACACAGAATTGTCTATTTCGTCAGTCTGATCACTACACTGATGCAGAACATGCAACCCTAATCCACATTGTTTCTGGATGTTGTGTTGAGAACTCGCTTGAGTCTTCCTGAGTGACAGCTGTGGCTCAGTTGGCAGGACTCTCGTCTTTGAGTCGCCGTCCAAGGACCTAACCACAAAATCTAGGCTGGCACTCCGGTGTAGTACCGAGGGAGCGGTACTGTCAGAAGTGCTGTCTTTCTGATGAGATGCTAAACTGAGGCGACATCTTCCCTCTCAGGTGGACGCAAAATATTCCATGGCACTGTTTTGAAGAAGAGCAGGGGAATTCTCCAAAGTGTCCTGGCCAATATTTATCTCTCAATCAACATCAGTACAGAAAAGGATTATCAGGTCAGTATTGAATTACCGTTTATGAGATCTTGCTGTGTGGAAATTGGTTGCCGCATTTCCCACTTTACAGCATTGACTACACTTCAAAAGTACTTCATTTACTGCAAAGCATTTTGGGATGTCCTGAGATCGTGGAAGACTGTATAGAAATGCAAGTGTTTCTACCTAAAAATTTTCTTTGAATGCCTTTCTGCAGGATTCTGGCCAAGGAAGCAGTTCTCTTGAGGCTGACATATTCCAAATAGCTATCCAGTGGAGCCGATTTCAAGTGTTGCAGTGCCTAAGGCTTGGTAGTCAATACTTCATAAATCTGTGAACAGAACCAGATGACACATTTATTTAAAATGCAGATCATGCTAATTTATGATACATGAATGCAACACTGCTCATGCTCTTTAATCCTGCATTAAATCCTGTTTGCACATTACTCCTGAGCTCGTTAACCTATATTGGTTCCCCATCCCTCAATGCTTTAAAATTAAATTCCTTGTCCTCATCTTTTAATCCCTCCATGGCCTCATCTAACACTATTACTGAAACCTCGTCCAGCCCAATATCCCTCCTGGACACCCTGTTTCTCTAAATGCAGCTTCTTTGGCACCCCCTGCCCCCTCCACTCATGGGGATGTATTTTCGGTTCTGCTCACTTTGGGGCGGTAATGGCGGCGGGGTGGTAAAGTTTGCTGGAAACAGTTTGCGCCTCCGTCAGCAAAATTCATCAGCTGTGCCCTGAGTGTGGGGCGGAGCTCTAAGGGAGGCGTTACACACCTCTTTTAGGGCACAAGGCCAACTGAGCAACTGGAAATCCGTTGTTCAAGAGCCGGCCTTGAAGTGCCCTAAGAGAAGATTCTCTGGCAAAAAAAAATTGCGCCTAGAAACACAACAAACATTCCCAATACCTTAAACAGCCCACAGTAAGCTACGTCGCGAAAATAAGATAAAACAAAACAATCAAATTTACCTCATTCGTTAATTCCATCACTCACCACTGCCAGGACAGCTCTGACCATCTAGTTTTCCAGGCGGTCCCATCACGGCAAGCTATGGCGCGCTATAGGGTATGCGCGCAACAAATTTCAAAGCGCAGACGAAACCGGCGACATTGCTTGTTGCTCCTAGGCAGTGCTGCTCTGCACTCCTGCAAAACCGGCAACTAATTTCCCGGCGGGGCACTGGGTGCTGGCCGGCCATCCGGAAATCATTTCTGCCTCCATTACTGCCCCTTCGGGGCACGAACTGCGGCAGCAACATAGCGAAAATCCAGTCCTTAATTTCTCCTTACCCAGCTCGGCTTCTGTTCTCCATACACATATTCTGTGAAACACTGTGGGGTTATTTTTCCCATTAAAGGCATAATGGTAGCACAATTTTAACAAGGCAGGAATTTAACCCTCATTATAAACATTGTTCAGAAAGATTTTGTTTCTCAGTTTCTACTTTTTCCCCAAATTATTCGCAAGGACTATATTAGGTTGTTGTAAAAGTAACTGCACTGATAAGCAAATTATTTGAAAGCAAAAGTGAGAATTTAACTAACATGTATTTTGAAATAAATAACATATTTTTCCCACTTCTGTCTTCACCATCTTCTATTCCTTCCCCTGTTGCATGTAGATTTGAAGCCTGTCGTGTGTTGCCAGTTCATCCTCCTGAGTGCAACTGTTTCTGTTTCTCGAATATACTGTCACGTGCGCCACACTTTAAACCCGCGAGTCTTGCTTTGTTAATAGTTTTATGTAGAAGCTGGTTTGACTTGTGCCAGTCATATCAGAAAATATATGTCCTTCACATAAATGTTGTGCTTGCATCCAGTTCAATATGTACATTCATCATAATGCACTAATGTCATACAATGCAAAAAAGGTTTATTGCTCCACACAGCAGAACTGGCGAATCACTTCAGTATTAACACACAATACATTTGTGTACATTAATATGCTGCACACATATCTTTTGCTGTAAGTTCCATCAGGTATTAATTAGATTAGTTGAATTATATTGGATTTACTCAGTTGCTATTGGTGAAGCCTGATCCAAATGGAACCTGATGGAGCAGGCTGTGTAACTTATTCGAATATGCAACAAAATTTAATTTGATTGTTGCTGCTCTCCTCCCCAACACACACTCACACAGGCTTTTAGTTCATTGGAAAAAATATGTTCCACCATGTTAAACCCATGTCCGAACTTGGGAATAACTCACTGTTTTTTTCCAGGTCTGCATGCCAATCTGGACTCATCTGAGCTAGACAACTTCAGTACCTTTTTGCTAGGCCTGAGAGGCAAGTGGGCTGTCAAAACCTGCCAAATTTCCCAGACAGAAAAGTATATCAAAAAACAGTAGCAGTTTGCATACATATATCGAGGACTGCAACGTTTACTATTTACAAATTCTCATGCCTCCCTCTGAATTTTGAAGAGATTGATGAAAATGTTGCTGAAACTCAGTGTGGAGCTCAGCAGGTTCCTTGATAACCATATGCATTTAGTTCTGTCACCCCCTATCAGAGAAAACAGATTTTACAATCAATTTCTTAGCTAATGTATCTTATTTAAAGAAAAAGTCTCTATCCTCTCTTAAAGATGCTGAATATACTAGCATATGGTTCCACAGGCAATGGAAATCCTCAGGTCATTTATTGCATGTGCAAAATATGTCAGTTGTTGCTCAGTGGTAACATTCTTGTCTCTGAGGCAGAAGGTTGTTGGCTCAGGACCCACTCAGAGACATTGAGAACAAAATCTAGGCTAACATTCCAGTACAGTACTGAGTGTCTATCCTCTCAGGTGGATGTAAAAGATCCCACACCACTATTTTGCAGAAGAGCATGGAGTGTCCTTTTGTATCCCTCAGCCAAAATCACGAAAACAAATTATCTGGTTGTTGTGTATGCAATTACTGTTGGACTGAGTGCGGTTTAACTCCAAGAGGTATGACCATGGCGCTGCTTTATTAAGGCCCAAAGTGACTAATATACAAAATAGCTGCCCTTTTACACTTGGGCTGCAGCCCAATGGCCTCCAACAGTGATGCCATTTCGTGACTAGTGATCCCAAAATTACATACATGACAATACCCCCCTCTGCGATATTAACAGTCTTTTATGAATTGAGACGGTCCGGTGTTTTACACTCCTGGCTTGACCATCTCAGTTCAACTCCAGCCTTGTGTGAGTTTTCAGTCTGTTGTGACTGGTGGCTGGGTGGCTGACCTGGTGGAAGTGGCAATGGCCATGTCAGGGATTGAAAGTCCATTTTCATTGAACATGTCAGTGATTGAAAGTCCCGATTCACTGATGACCAATGAGTCCTCTGATGACTGGGGGTAGGTTGGTTGGTCGTCGATTGTCTCTTTCTCCGACTGTTCCGGTTCGTCTGTGTGCCATAGCTTTGTCTAATCCATATGTTTCCTGCATTTTTGCCCATTTTTGAGCTTGACAATAAATACTCTATTGCCCTCCTTGGCCATGACAGTACCAGCGATCCACTTGGGACCCTGACCATAATTCAGAACATATACAGGATCAATTACAGAAATATCGCGTGACACAGCTGTGCGATCGTGATATCCTTGCTGACTTTGTCTTCTATATTCAACATGATTATTCAAGTCAGGGTATAGAAGAGTTAGCTTGGTCTTAAGACTTCTCTTCATCATTAGTTCAGCAGGCGAGACCCCGATAAGCATGTGTGATCTTGTCCTGTAACTCAGCAGTATGCATGACAGCCGGGTCTGCAGTGATCCATGGATTACTCGCTTCATACTCTGCTTTATGATTTGGACAGCATGTTCTGCTTGCCCATTAGATGCAGGTTTGAACGATGCTGACCTTACATGTTTGATACCGTTGAGTTTCTTGATATTCCTGACTGGTGAAGCACGATCCATTGTCACCAACAACGATGTCAGGCAGACCATGTGTCGCGAACATGACATTGAGATTCTCAATGGTAATTGTGGATGTAGAAACATAGAAACATAGAAAAATAGTTGCAGGAGTAGGCCATTCAGCCCGTCGAGCCTGCACCACCATTCATTCCTTCAGTACCCCTTTCCTGCTTTCTCTCCATACCCCTTGATCCCTTTCACCGTAAGAGCCATATCTAACTCCCTCTTGAATATATCCAGTGAACTGGCATCAACAATTCTCTGCGGCAGGGAATTCCACAGGTTAACAACTCTCTGAGTGAAGAAGTTTCTCCTCATCTCAGTCCTAAATGGCCTACCCCTTATCCTAAGACTATGTCCCCTGGTTCTGGACTTCCCCAACATCCGTAACATTCTTCCCGCATCTAACCTGTCCAGTCCCGTCAGAATCTTATATGTTTCTATAAGATCCCCTCTCATCCTTCTAAACTCCAGTGAATAAAGACCCAGTTGATCCAGTCTCTCCTCATATGACAGCCCAGCCATCCCTGGAATCAGTCTTGTGAACCTTCGCTGCACTCCCTCAATAGCAAGAACGTCCGTCCTCAGACCAAAACTGAACACAATATTCCAGGTGAGGCCTCACTAAGGCCCTGTACAACTGCAGTAAGACCTCCCTTCTTCTATATTCAAATCCCCTAGCTATGAAGGCCAACATACCATTTGCCTTATTCACCGCCTGCTGTACCTGCGTGCCCACTTTCAGTGACTAATGAACCATGACACCCAGGTCTCGTTGCACCTCCCCTTTTCCGAGTCTGCCGCCATTCTGATAATATTCTGCCTTCGTGTTTTTGCCCAAAAAATGGATAACCTCACATTTATCCACATTATACTGCATCTGCCATGCATTTGTCCACTCACCTAACCTGTCCAAGTCACCCTGCAGCCTCTTAGAATCCTCCTCACAGCTCACACCGCCACCCAGTTTAGTGTCATCTGTAAACTTGGAGATATTACACTCTATTCTTTCATTCAAATCGGTAATATATATTGTAACGAGCTGGGGTCCCAGCACGGAGCCCTGCGGCACTCCACTAGTCACTGACTGCCATTCTGAAAAGGACCCATTTATCCCAACTCTCTGCTTCCTGTCTGCCAACGAGTTCTCTATCCACATCAGTACATTACCCCCAATACCATGCGCTTTGACATTGCACACCAATCTCTTGTGCGGTACCTTGTCAAAAGCCTTTTGAAAGTCCAAACACACCACATCCACTGGTTCTCCCTTGTCCACTCTGCTAGTTACATCCTCAAAAATTTCCAGAAGATTCGTCAAGCATGATTTCCCTTTCATAAATCCATGTTGACTTGATCCGATCCTGTCACCGCTTTCCAAATGCCCTGCTATTTCATCCTTCATGATCGATTCCAACACCTTCCCCACCACCGATGTCAAGCTAACAGGTCTATAATTACCCGTTTTCTCTCTCCCTCCTTTTTTAAAAAGTGTTATATTAGCTACCCTCCAGTCCATGGGAACTGATCCAGAGTCGATAGACTGTTGGAAAATATCACCAATGCATCCACTATTTCTAGGGCCACTTCCTTGAGCACTCTGGGATGCAGACTATCAGGCCCTGGGGATTTATCGGCCTTCAATCCCATCAATTTTCCGAACACAATTTCCCACCTAATAAGGATATCCTTCAGTTCCTCCTTCTCACTAGACCCACTGTCCCTTAGTACCTTTGGAAGGCTATTTGTATCTTCCTTCGTGAAGACAAAGCAGAAGTATTGGTTCAATTGGTCTGCCATTTCTTTGTTCCCCATTATAATTTCACCTGAATCCGACTGCAAGGGACCTACATTTGTCTTTACTAATCTTTTTCTCTTCACATATTTATCGAAGCTTTTGCAGTCAGTTTTTATAGTCCCTGCAAGATTCTGCTCGTACTCTATTTCCCCCTCTTAATTAAACCCTTAGTCCTCCTCTGTTGAATTCTAAATTTCTCCCAGTCCTCAGGTTTGTTGCTTTTTCTAGCCAATTTATATGCTTCTTCCTTGGCTTTAACACAATTCTTA
This sequence comes from Pristiophorus japonicus, assembly GCF_044704955.1. Classification (NCBI taxonomy): domain Eukaryota; kingdom Metazoa; phylum Chordata; class Chondrichthyes; family Pristiophoridae; genus Pristiophorus; species Pristiophorus japonicus. The sequence continues at coordinate 338,678,116 of NC_091978.1, read as the reverse complement.
ATTTCCTTTGTTAGCCATGGTTGAGCCACCTTCCCCGTTTTATTTTTACTCCAGACAGGGATGTACAATTGCTGAAGTTCATCCATGTGATCTTTAAATGTTTGCCATTGCTTATCCACCGTCAACCCTTTTAGTATCATTTGCCAGTCTATTCTAGCCAATTCATGCCTCATACCGTCGAAGTTACCTTTCCTTAAGTTCAGGACCCTAGTTTCCGAATTAACTTTGTCACTCTCCATCTTAATAAGGAATTCTACCATATTATGGTCACTTTTCCCCAAGGAACCTCGCACAACAAGATTGCTAATTAGTCCCTTCTCATTACACATCACCCAGTCTAGGATGGCCAGCTCCCTGGTTGGTTCCTCGACATATTGGTCGAGAAAACCATCCCTAATACACTCCAGGAAATCCTCCTCCACCGCATTCCTACCAGTTAGGTTAGCCCAATCAATGTGTAGATAAAAGCAACCCATGATTACTGCTGTACCTTTATTGCACACATCCCTTATTTCTTGCTTGATGCTGTCCCCAATCTCACAACTACTAGTTGGTTGCCTATACACAAAACTACTAGCGTTTTCAGCCCTTTGGTATTCCACAGCTCCACCCATACCGATTCCACATCATCCAGGCTAATGTCCTTCCTTACAATTGCATTGATTTCATCTTTAACCAGCAACGCCACCCCGCCTCCTTTTCCTTTCTGTCTATCCTTTTTAAATGCTGAATACCCTTGGATGTTGAGTTCCCAGCCTTGATCCCCTGAAGCATGTCTCCGTGATGCCAATCACATCGTATCCGTTAACTGCTATCTACGCAGTTAATTCATCCACATTATTCCGAATACTCCTCGCATTGAAGCACAGAGCCTTCAGGCTTGTTTTTTTAACACACTTTGCCCCTTTAGAATTTTGCTGTAATGTGATCCTTTTTGTTTTTTGCCTTGGGTTTCTCTGCCCTCCACTTTTACTGTTCTCCTTTCTATATTTTGCTTCTGCCTCCTTTTTATTTCCCTCTGTCTCCCTGCATAGGTTCCCATCCCCCTGCCATATTAACTCCTCCCCAACAGCACTAGCCAACAGTCCCCCTAGGATATTGGTTCCGGTCCTGCCCAGGTGGAGACTGTCTGGTTTGTACTGGTCCCACCTCCCCCAGAACCGGTTCCAATGTCCTAGGAATTTGAATCGCTCCCTTCTGCACCACTGCTCAAGCCACGTATTCATCTGAGCTGTCCTGCGATTCCTACTCTGACTAGTACGTGGCACTGGTAGCAATCCTGAGATTACTACTTTTGAGGTCCTACATTTTAATTTCGCTCCTAGCTCCCTACATTCGCCTCGTAGGACCTCATCCCGTTTTTTACCTATGTCATTGGTAGCTATATGCACCACGACAACTGGCTGTTCATCCTCCTTTTTCAGAATGTCTTGCACCCGCTCCGAGACATCTTTGACCCTTGCACCAGGGAGGCAACATACCATCCTGGAGTTTTGGTTGCGGGCGCAGAAACGCCTATCTATTCCGCTTACAATTGAATCCCCTATCACTATCGCTCTTCCACTCTTTTTCCTGCCCTCCTGTGCAGCAGAGCCAGCCACGGTGCCATGAACTTGGCTGCTGCTCCCCACTGATGAGTCATCCCCCTCAACAGTACTCAAAGCAGTGTATCTGTTTTGCAGGGGGATGAACGCAGGGGATCCCTGCACTACCTTCCTTACACTGCTCTTCCTGTTGGTCTTCCATTCCCTATCTGGCTGTGGATTCTTTACCTGCGGTAAGACCAACTCACTAAACATGCTTTTCACGTCATTCTCAGCATCGTGGATGCTCCAGAGTGAATCCACCTTCAGCTCCAATTCCGCAATGCGGTCGGTCAGGAGCTGGAGGCGGATACACTTCCTGCACACGTAGTCGTCAGGGACACCAGAGGCGTCCCTGATTTCCCACATAGTGCAGGAGGAGCATAACACGTGTCCGAGTTCTCCTGCCATGACTTAACCCTTAGATTAACTTAAATTGGCAACAACAGTGCTAAAAGTTACTCACTGATATAGAAGAGAAAAAAGAAAAACTACTTACCAATCACCAGCCAATCACTTACCCCCTTGGCTGTGACGTCACCTTTCTATTTCCTTCTACTTCTTTTTTGCCTTCTCCCTGTAGCTACACTAGCTGGGCTTTTATAGGCCTCTTGCCGACCCTGGACTCACGCCTCAGCGACGCACCTCCCGACTGCTGATCTCGCGGCCTTTATAGGCCTCTTGCCGACCCCGGACGCACGCCTCAGCGACGCACCTCCCGACTGCTGAACTCGCGGCCTTTATAGGCCACTCGCCGACCCCGGACTCACGCCTCAGCGACGCACCTCCCGACTGCTGAACTCGCAGCCTTTATAGGCCTTTCGCCGATCCCGGACTCACGCCTCAGGGACGCACCTCCAGACTGCTGATCTCGCGGCCTTTATAGGCCTCTCGCCGACCCCGGACTCACGCCTCAGCGACGCACCTCCCGACTGCTGAACTCGCAGCCTTTATAGGCCTTTCGCCGATCCCGGACTCACGCCTCAGGGACGCACCTCCCGACTGCTGATCTCGCGGCCTTTATAGGCCTCTCGCCGACCCCGGACTCACGCCTCAGGGACGCACCTCCCGACTGCTGAACTCGCGGCCTTTATAGGCCACTCGCGACCCTGGACTCACGCCTCAGCGACGCACCTCCCGACTGCTGAACTCGCGGCCTTTATAGGCCTCTCGCGACCCTGGACTCAAGCCTCAGCGACACACCTCCCGACTGCTGAACTCGCGGCCTTTATAGGCCTCTCGCCGACCCCGGACTCACGCCTCAGCGACGCACCTCCCGACTGCTGATCTCGCGGCCTTTATAGGCCTCTCGCCGACCCCGGACTCACGCCTCAGGGACGCCCCTCTCGACTGCTGAACTCGCGGCCTTTATAGGCCTCTCGCGACCCTGGACTCACGTCTCAGCGACGCACCTCCAGACTGCTGAACTCGCGGCCTTTATAGGCCTCTCGCCGACCCCGGACTCACGCCTCAGCGACGCACCTCCCGACTGCTGATCTCGCGGCCTTTATAGGCCTCTCGCCGACCCCGGACTCACGCCTCAGGGACGCCCCTCTCGACTGCTGAACTCGCGGCCTTTATAGGCCTCTCGCTGACCCCGGACTCACGCCTCAGGGACGCACCTCCAGACTGCTGAACTCGCGGCCTTTATAGGCCTCTCGCCGACCCCGGACTCACGCCTCAGCGACGCACCTCCCGACTGCTGAACTCGCGGCCTTTATAGGCCTCTCGCTGACCCCGGACTCACGTCTCAGCGACGCACCTCCCGACTGCTGAACTCGCGCCCTTTATATATGTGCCGAATGACATGATTATACACTCTATCCACTTGGAATATGCATCCACCACAACTAAAACATCTTCCCCAGGAAGGGACCTGCAAAGTCTATGTGGATCCTGGACCATGGTTTGGACAGCCACGACCACAGACTCAGCGGTGATTCTGCTGGTGCTTTGTTGAGCTGCATGCAAGTCTTGCACTGATGCACACACGATTCCAGCTCAGAGTCAATTCCCGGCCACCATACATGAGACCTGGTGATGGCTTTCAACATTACAATGTCGGGATGTGTGCTAATTAGCTCATGTACAAATTTCTCTCTCCCTTTCTTGGGCATAACAACACGATTGCCCCACAGTATACAATCCAACTGAATAGACAGTTCGTCTTTGCGATGAATGTAAGGTTTGGTCTCCTCGCACATTTGCTTGGGTATGGCAGACCAATCACCTTTGAGGATGCAACTCTTCACAACCGATAAAATCGGGTCCTGGCTGGTCCAGGTCTTAACTTGTTGAGCCATGACAGGGGTTGCTTCACTCTCAAAAGCATCCATTACTAACAATAGATCTGCCGGTTGTGGCATTTCCACCTCCAGTGTGGGCAGCGGCAGACGGCTCAAAGCTTCGGCACAATTCTTGGTACCAGGTTTATGGCAAATGACATAATCATAAGTGGATAATGTCAGCACCCACCTGTGGTTGCGAGATAAAGCATTGGTATTGATACCTTTGTTTTCAGAGATCAGTGAAATGAGCCACATGTTTTGCGTACGCAGTCAAGTAGGCTCTGCCAAACGCCGAATCAATCATATTTACAGTATTGACGAGTTTCGGTTTTTCACTGATATCTGCTTTAGACTTCTATCCGTCGTCATGCATGACTGAGCGATTGTGATGGCCCTGTTGAAGTCCAACATCTCCACCGCCAGTAGTTTACGCTGGAACACCTCGTGGTTGATGCCGATTACAAAGAAGTCCCGCAGCATGTCTGCCAACACAGCCCCGAACTTACACGGTCCCGCTAGACATCTCAGGTCAGCAACGAATTCCGCCGCATTCTGGCCCTCTGAGCGAACATCTGTATCTCGAGATGATGGTGTCTTCGTCTGGCTTAAGGTGGTCCTGTACCAGTGTACACAATTCTTTATATCTCTTCTCTGTTGGACTCACAGGCAGGAGTAGATTCTTTATCAGATCATAAATTTTTGGATCGCAAACCGTGAGGAACACCGCCCAGTGCTGATCTGCGTTGCCGACCTCCTCCATTTTGTTGGCCACGAAGAATTGGCTCAAACAGCTTACAAAGTTTGCCCAATCCTCTCCTTCCACGAATCGCTCCAACAATCCAATTGTGCTCATTTTTGCATGCAAAGCTTCTTGTTGCCTCATCGCCAAGTGTTGTGTATACAATAAATGTTAGACTGAGTACTGTTTAACTCCAAGAGGTATGATCTTGGCTCTGCTTTATTGAAGCCCAAAGTGACTAATATACAAAATGGTTGGCCTTTTATACTTGGGCTGCACACACATGCAAATTTACTGTAGTATGGCAACAGTGGCTGTATTTCATTGACTGTAAAGTGCTTCAGGATGTCTTGAAGATGTGAAAGAAGCTATATAAATGTAAGTCTTTCTTTTCCTTTGTTCGGGTGTCAACCTAACAGTAATCAGTCACAGAGAGGTCTTACAGCTGAGTCTGATCCTGTCCTCACCCAAAGTTTATACTTGTACACATTCTAGCAGGGTTTCACAAGCAGAATCCCTGGTGAACTTTCTTCTCTTTGATCCCAGAATAATGAAGTCAAATTGCAGTAGCCACCCTGCTGCGATCAGCTAATAGAGCATAAAGCAGGAATTGAAGTTGGGGCCTTCTATGCTTGTGTAATACTCTGTATTGCTTAGTAACACACCACATGGTGCAGTTAACCGCTGTGCCATCAGAGGACCATAAGCTCCGATGCATTTTCTTTTGCCTTCATCTACTGTTAGAGATCCTTCCAGTAACAGGCTTTGCAGGGATGTTAAAGTGAAATCCCACTTGTAGGCTTTCCTTTAATAACGTACAGGAACTTTGAGCTTTACTGCATGCCTTCTCCATAATTATAACGACAACTTATATTTATGCACTATCTTTAACATAGAAAACATTCCGAGACTCTTTATGGGAGTAGTGTTGGCGGGGGTGGGGAGTAAAAATATAAATAAATAAAGCCTCCTTAGCATCATCGACATTCTCAAAGCAGACAAAAGAAAAACCTCTGGAGCGATTTGACTGTTGATCATACACGAAGAGTGTATCATAAATGAAGAGGTAAAGCAAGGGACACTCAACCATGGTGATCCATTTAGAAGACCTGACCATAAGCTTGGCTTTGAGAAGGTGTTGTATCAGTGAAGAGAGCAGTAGAGAGATTAAAGGATTTTAGGGAATAAGTTACAGAGGATAGGGCTGCGGCACCTGAAGGCTTTGGGATTGGGGAGGGGTAGGTGCGGCAGGATGGTGAGGGGTGAAGAAAAAAGGTTATACAAATACAGCAATTGTTAGACTGAAGAGAATGAGAAGGGACGTAAGACGCTGGTGTAGGTTTCAGACATACATTGGCATGAGGCAGTGGAGGGATTTGAAGTAGAATCTGTTGGAGACAGGGTGTCAATATAGGTCAGCGAAGACAAGGGCAATGGGCAAGAGGGACATAATGTGGGAAAGGATAAGGGAAGCTGAGGTTTAAATAAGTTGAAGTTTATGGAGGATGAGAGGCCAACCAGAAGGGCATTGGAGAGATCTAGCCTAAAGGTGGCAAAAGTGTGTATAAAGGTTTTAGCAGCAGTGATGCTGAGGTAGATCTAAAGGCGGGTGATGTTGCAGAGTTGGAACATAGCAATGAAGAGTCAATAACATCCAGGAATGCTACAAGATAAATGGTGTAATTTATGATTCTATCTGACAGTTTAGCTTTGGTGACCACTAAATGCAGCTGCTGCCCTTACACAAACAGGTGGATTTTAATTATATATTCTTAGTTTGCATACTGTAGATAAAGAAAATATATACTTTGTACGATATATAAAACTACAATTTTGAAAGGACCTATATTAGTACATTATATGAGTTCTTGGGCCTTTTAGTGAAATTGTGATTTTATACTTTAATCTCTCAGCAATAAAACATAAACTAAACTCTTACACTTTCCAGTAGGTGCCGCAGTTTTTGTGGTTGCAATTAAATCATGTGGAATTTAGAGTTGCCCTTGGAAACTTTTTTGCCTTTTGTATAAAAAGTTAAATGTAACATCATACTACAACAGATGTTATCTGCCAACCTGTGCTTTGCTTCCATTATTTTAACCTCTTAACATCGTACATATATTGTTCTGGTTTTGTGTTTGTTTTCACCATTCATAAGGCCTGACAATAGTATGCCTGTGTGGACAATATCCCGTTTGATTAAAAATATGATTCCTTTGGCTTTCTGACCCTGTAAATTGTGTAGAGCAGAGAATTAACAATGATTTGAATTGCACCAAACCAGAAAGTCAGGAGTCCATTTTAACTTGCAAAATTGGCACTAATGGGGCAGTAACAGCCTCAAAATGGGGTTGGCATACTTACAGTTCCCCATTAATTCATCGATCGGCGTGCTGCTACTTTCACAGGGAGCGGCCAAAGCACCATCCTGCTACAGGCAGCAGGCCCCTTTAAATATGCAAAACCAGGTACAATGACGTATACAGGACCCTAATTGGCATTTTAGGATAGAACTGGTCAGAGCATATGCCATGCGTTCCCCAACCAGTTTTTCTGGCAACACAACCAAAGAGACCACAAGAAGGTAAATTTTAAGTGATTTCTGTAGGGCCAAGTGAAGCAGGAAGTGCACCTCCGGGCCCCATGGAATAAATCTGGGCCACTGTTACCCTGGGATCATGTCATGTTTAATCACAATGTAATACATCTCCCCAACCCCCCAGGCTTACCTTGCTGCCAGCCCGGCGGCCCCTGGGTTGCCCAATATTGGGCCAGCCTGAACCTAGCCAGCTGCATCTGGATGCCTGTTTGGCAATTGGATCTTGCTGGTTCCAGTTAAATGAGATCCAGGCTTCAAAATGACTCTTTCCTCTTCGCTGTCAGAAACTTGTGGGATGTCGGCGTACTCTAACGTTAAAATCGACCCCTCAATAGGCTAAAAGAAGCTATTAAATGTATTTACAAAATCAGTTAACATTATAAAGTACACTAAATAAATGGCGGAAATTTGCCGCCTGTTGTACACCCTATTCTGTTTTCTTTTCCATTGATTTCAATGAAAAGGAATATTGGGCGGTGTGTTTAATGAATGGCCGATCTGCTTCCGCCAATTTTCCACCATCACCGTAAGTTAAAATCAGTCCCTCTGTTCCTCCAACTCTGGCCTCTTGTGCATCTTGTGCATTCCCCTGTCCCTTCATCCTACCATTGGCGGCCAAGCTTTTAGCCGCCGAAGGCCTATGCTCTGGAATTCCCTCACAAAAAAACCCCACCTTCCTCTCCTCCTTTAAGATCATCCTTACAATCCATCATTTGACCAAGCTTTTGATCACCTCTCTTAATATCTCTTTGGCTTGGCATCCATTCTTTTCCCTGATTATGCCTCCTTACAGCAGTGTGAGATGTTCAACGTGCTATATAAGCATAATTTATTGCTGTTGTTTGAAGAAGGAGTACAGATGAAGTTTTTTTTTAATTGAGTAAAAATACAATCAAATAACAGTTTGCACACATACCTGTTAACCAATTTTGCCATGCGTGTACAATAAAACTACATGTGAATTTGATGTTAAGCAATGATGAATTCGTATAAACAGTTATTGTTTGGGTGCTCCAGATTGCCCATGAACAATGCTATGGGAGATCAGCAGCTCCAATAACTAATGGATGTAATAAATATCTATATTTCTATTTATTACATAATAAATGTTCAGAGCATCTGTAACATTTCAAAAGTTCAGATTTGATGAATTAATGGATGAATTCAAGCTTTACACCCGAATTCCCAATACGTGCTTTAAAATAATTCATTCTTGGGATATGGGCATCGCTAGCAAGGTCAGCATTTATTGCCCATTCCTATTTACACTAAGGATGTTGGTGCTGAGCCATCTTCTTGAACCACTGCCATCTGTGTGGTGAAGGTACTCCCATAGTGCCCTTAGGTAGGGAGTTCCAGGATTTTGACCCAGTGACGAAGAAGGAACGGTGACAATGGT